>NC_046987.1:18385782-18680782 GCF_009769545.1 Cyclopterus lumpus | reverse complement strand
GTCAAAGAGGATGTTTTCTCCGTGGCGGTCTCCCAGACCCAGGATGTAGCCCACCATGGACATCACGGCGGTGGAGCGGCAGTACGCGGAGCGACTGCTGTACCTGTGAACACAGGGAAGGAGGAGGAGTGAGATTACTGGGGGAAATAATTAAATTAATAACATTTAATTGCTAAAATTAATTAAAAGGTCAGACTAAAAAGCTAAAATACAAGAAATACTTAAAAATATACATAAATAAAGCTCAATTGAAAAGCAAGACTAAAAAAGTGGGTCTTGAGATGCTGGACTCTCCAAAAAGGTCAACATGTTAAAATCCAGAACTGAAAATGCTCCTTTCAGACCTGCTAACATACACAGACACACAAGTAGTCCTCATGAAGTTGCAGGTCGGGTCGTACCATGACGTGGGGTCGGGGAAGGTCCGGAGGAACCACTCGTGGAATACAGGAAGGTGTCGAACACAAAGCACCTCCTTGTGGATGCGTAGCTTCTCCTCGAAGGGGGCCGTCTTCGGGAGAATGAGCTTCCTGAGCTCTTTACCCGATAAGTAGATCCCTAGAGCGCACGTACAAATGTGACCAAATTAAAAATGCTTTCACCGCATTCATGAAGCCGACAGTTTGTTCATCTCTGCTTTTTCCACCTCTCTCTTTATACAGCTTGGTGAGGATGTGTCGGAGTCCAGCGGTGTTGTTGACCCATTCGATGATGCCGCACTCCTCGTTGAGAGGAATCACTGCGTAGGTACGGATATGCAGCTCCCTGCGCCTCGACTCAGCATCTTTACGGAGGCACTACACACACACACACACACACACACACACACACACACACACATTTTACACGCATGCAGTAGACTTAACACAGAGATACTGATTTATTAGGCACGCTCTAAAAGGATGCAAACCACAGCCCCGTCATAAATCTTTTGTTTTCAGATTTTTATAAATGTCAGTTTCTGGTCCTTCAAAGTAAAAGGAGGAAATGCTCATTGAACTCAAAACCACACATTGAAGTAAACAATCACACCCAAGTACAATTCTGGAAATTCAATCTATGGAGACATTAACTGCTAAACTTGTGAACACTCAAGACTTATTTGGAAACAAAAAGAAGGTTACATTATGTTGAAGGAAATGTGGATAATGAAAGGCTACAATTGTCAGAAAATGTGATAAATGTTGTGTATTATTTGTGTAAAAACAATGTATATTCATAGTAAGTATGGAGGGAAATATATGTCTATGTAGATTTAATGTATATACTGATACATTTTTCGTTTTTTAGTTGATCATAGAGACATACTGTGCATTTATTTATGATTTAAAAAAAACATTTTTTCAGAGTTAAGGAATATGGCTGTATGAATGTTATTACAATCCACTGGACTGCATTATACAGTACTGACAGGTGTTACTTCCATCTGGGGACAGGTGACCACTACTACACTCCATAATATCAATACAACTAAAAAAATATTGTACAGTTTCGTAAACAAATTATGACACAAACACCTTGTTTATGAGGCAATTGAACTCCATGAGCCTGCAGTCCTTCCTCAGGTCATCTTTAGGTTTGCACATCATGGTGTAGCTCCGCCCATCTGAACCCTTCAGACTTATCTTCTTAGGCTTCTGTAATGAGGCCAAGATCTCCACCTTTGCACAAACACACACACACACACACACACACACACAGATTAGAGCTATGAGGCATCAACAGTTCAAGTTGATTTCTGTGATCATAAAATCTGAATTTCTCAGATAATGCTGCTTTATGACTGAAAATTATCTTTGTAGCCGTCATCGTGCACCTTCCCCGCTGACACATTTATGACAACAAAATCGACATTCCCTTCTGCTCACATTGTCCTCGAAGCTGTCCAGGTAAGCCCAGTGTCCGGGGAAGGCGTCGTGCTGTGTGTTCGCCCCGCCAGTAGAGGGCAGCGTGGGGATGAGGACCGACTGCAGTGGGATGAGGATCTGGCTGAAGGTGGGCTCCTCCACCAGACGTTTCAGCTGCTTGAAGTGAACGCTCATGCTGAGGGTGGTGCCGTTACCGTCCACCTGAGAGGAACAGTCACATGAATATGTATTCATTGGTTTCTTTTTTTAACGTGTCCCTCTTTTACCGGCACCCTTGTTCTTGAAGGGACAAAAGAAATGTTTATTTGATCTAATCTAATCTCGTTAACCAATAAAATGTGTCCATATTCACCTTGGAGTATTTTATAGAGTTTGAACAACTATTTTTATGATGCGGGCGCAACACCTTGAAATTCATTATGAAACAATGCATTCATTAAATGAATTGTACCTTGCAATACAGAAAGCAACGGTATGCAGGTAATACGATGCAATTAAGCTGTATAAAAATTACACCTTTGTCATTTTGAGATTAAAAAAATGAATCTTTTTAGGATTAAAACTATAGTTTACGTTACTTTCATAAGGCTAAAATTGCCAGTTTGGAATATATTAAAATAACTATATTTATTCTGCCCATGTATATATAATATTACTGTAGATTCTTACTGTTTTAATAAAGGATTGTTTCATTTTTTTTGGTGCACTTTATCCCTTTGCTGCTGTAATCCTGTCCCCACTGCGGGACTAATAAAGGATTATTTTATCTTATTTTATGTGAACTTTCTATTTTATATAAATATGTGTGTGTGTGTGTGCGTGTGTGTGTGCGTGTGTGTACCGGCTTGTTGCAGAGCTCCAGCAGCTTGTCAGTCAACCTGTTGGCATCTCCAATGAATTTCTCCAGAGACTGTTTGAGACTAATTGCCTTCTTAAGTATCTGATTACAGCGGTTCATACGCATGGGGTAGGAAGACTGAAAGAAATGAATAAAAAACACACACACAGTCAGGTGTGAAGGTGAGGTAATGTGTGTTTAGATAAGCAATTAGTAGATGTGTGAGTTAATTTCAGGAATTAAAAAAATCTGGCCAATCAATCACACAATAAGTGTGAGGGAACTGTAGGGAACTGATCTGTTAAATGGCAAAATAAATGTAAAATATGAAGAAAAAAAGAAGAAAAAAATAAATCACACACACCTTGGAGACAGCGGCCATTAGCCACATAGCCTGCTGGGGGTACGCCAGGAAGACTTTGGCCACGATGGTCATGAGGACGGTGAAGACCTCGTCGCTGGAGTGGCACACCCTGGAGATGAGCTGGGAGAAGGCGGTGAGGAACTGGTACGGCGCCAGGTTGGCACAGTGCTCGCTCATCACCGCGTTGATTTTCGCGAGATCCTGTCGTATCTGTCTGTCGGCTCGGCCCGCTGGAGGTGGAGCGATGTGTGGACATAGTTGTTGGAATGTGTGTACGTATTTTATTTGTTTCCTTCTTCGCTGTTAACAGCTAAAAAAAAACAACCTCTCTCACCTTTCTCACACTCGCACACTTTGGCTCCAAAATCCAGCCAGAGAGACAGCATGCGCGGCATCGCCTGGTAGATGTACTGGTTTCCAAACTGCAAGGCTCTGGGAGAGGGAGACGACCCCCCCAAAAAAGATTTAAAAAGGCACGATAAAGAAACCGACGAGTCCGGCGTGGAGTAAAAGCCACTTTGATCACAGACTGGAGTAAGAACGGTCACTCACTTTCCAAAATATGTGACAATGTATCGGATGAGGTTCCCTTGTTTCTCCAGCTTGTTGTCCGTCACCATCGGCATCACTTTGTCGTAATACTTGGCGAGGTAGAAGTTTCCATCCTCCCACTCGGGCAGAAGGTAGGTCACATCCTGAGAAACGCAGCACACGCACTTTAACATTGCATTGCTACATTTTATTATTGAATCAATTAAATCAGTTTTCACGATTTTTTTGTAAAGATACGTGAGAAAATCCTCTTTACTATCGCACAAGACACAGTTGGAATAGGATATGTTTGACATTTGTTATTTAAAAAAAATGACTTTGTACTATTTGCATGATTGCCTTCGCACCGTCCGAAAAATGTGTCAAATGCATCTCGAAACTCAAGCTCTACATGAAGTCGTCGTACCAACGATGTCCAGTTTGTGAATGCGTTGATATTATTTGTCACCTTGTACGCCTTCATGATGGCGTTGGACTCAAAGTTGGCCGTCTCCTCCATGAAGCGGCCCACCAGCAGCATGGCTCTGCTCTTGGTCTGGAGGCTGCGGGGGTCCGTGAGCGGCTGATCCTCGGGGAAACACTGGGCCACGCCCTTCTGCAGGACGATCAGGGCCTCGTGGACGTCGCCCTGGCGACACATCGAGATTCAGGGTCAACTTTACACAGGAGATCTGACAAAGAGGTGCAAACTGTGCTAAAAAGGGGAGTTTTAAAAAAAAATTTCTTTACCTTGGACCAAAGCCACTTGGCCTTCTCGGTGACCAGCTCGGCCAGGTGCGTGTTCTCCGCGTTCAGGAGCGCATTGAAGGCCGTCTGGTGGTGTCCGGCCTTTCTGGCAACGCGGGCACTTTGCAGCCAGCACTCCCCGACCAGCTCGTTGCTCACCGGCCTGCGGAGGAAACGCACAAGGCCTGATTCGTGACGCGGCCTGAGCTTGTTCTAATGATTTTTTTCAGGCGGCGCTAAGACGGCTCCTGGGGAGGTCGCCGTAGACGCAGAATCAGAATAGCATCAAGTTATATCGGAGCGTGTATCGGAGATGACACAAATGCTTCTACATGCTTACTGTCCCAGGCTGAGCAGGGCGCGGCGGAGGGCCAGGACCGGCTCCTTGGCCCTGAAGGAATTCTGGGTCATCTCCAGTCGATCCGACCAATGAGGAGGCAGATGACTGAGGCTGGGGGTGGAGAATTCCCTCTGTTTCTGCAGCTCAGTAAAACTGTGCTCCAACTCGCCGAGCATGTGGAGCCTAACCAGACAGACACACACACACACACGTTTTTTGGGATACACAAGTTATTGATACAGACAACCATAACACAATTATAATTACATGCAAAACGTAGCCGATTCCAAGAATACATTGACACACACACAGACCTGACAATGTACTCGTATCCTCTCTGGTAGGTGCCGCACTCGTAACTGGCTGCAGACAGAGGGACGACCTGTTCCTTCCTCACCAGCTTCAGCTTCTCGTAGAAAGTCTCGGCATCCTGCTTCTTAGCCGACAGCAGTAACTGGCCGAGCCGGACACCCCAGGTGTTGGACTGGCGGTCTGGAGACACAAAAACGGTAGTCATTAACGTTCATGTTTCACTCGATATTTCACCACATGTCGCAGCGTTCACGGCTTTATTACCTGAACTCAAGTAATCTTCCAGCAGGTCCCATTTTCCGAGCTTCCAGGCCGCCTCCACTCTGTAGGAGTTGAGCTCCGACTTCCACTGGTGCCTTAATATGTGCATACGTAGCAATATTCAGTGGATCCTAACTGACATGCATGTTATAAGTATGAAATACAATAGTCTATTAGTTAAGAAACCATCGAGACCGTCTCCACCTACAGTTAAAGTGGATTTAATTTTGATGGGCCATAATGTACACTATGTGTGTGTGTGTGTGTGTGTGTGTGTGTCTCACTTGCTGGCCAGGACTCCATTGACCTGAGTGATGACCGTTGACAGCTGTCCCAGGCCGAGCATGGAGGTCATCACCCCGTGGTAGTGACCGATCTACACACACAAAGGGTCAATGAAGAAATACAGTGTTAACACGGTTATCTTTTATACTAATACAAGCAATAATATAAAGACTTCTCTCTTTGCACTGTTTTATTTATATATGAATATCAACTCCATCTATACAGTATAGACCATTTGATGGAATACAAGTTATAATATAGACTGTTTGCGTACCGCAGCACTAAATACATTCTACAATATACACATCATGACATATTTGTGCCTGTGTGTGTGTGTGTGTGTGTGTGTGTGTGTGTGTGTGTGTGTGTGTGTACCTGGTCCGACTCCAGCTGTATGGCCCGGTCGTAGCAGGCGGTCGCGTCCCGGAGCAGGCCGATGCTCTCGTGCTCCAGTATCTGTTCACGGAGCGACGGCTCCTCCCTCCTCAGGGCGTTGACCCCCCTCACGCCATCGGGCTCGTGCATGGCAGCGTACAGAGTCTGCAACGGCCATTCATATATATTAACCTTTTTTTTTAAATTGCTGGTGAAATGAGCACGCACTTTAGCGAAGAAATGCATCCGACTGACCTGCAGGAAGGTGAGATGGTCCTGGATGTCCTCCTTGCTTTCCAAGATGTACGCTTCAAAGTGCATGAGGGCACGCGTGTACGCTTTGGATCGCAGAGACGCCTTGGCCAGGACGTCCTGTGGGATGCCCTTGAGGAAGGCCACCACGCGCTGGTACTCCCCGCTCTCTGCAATAAAAAATAAATAAAAAAACATTTTCGCTTCATAATTTAAGAATGGGTTAATCATGCAGGGCGGCGAACGATGCACGCAATTACACTCAGTAAATATTTATTAAATATATTTTCCTGGAAATAATTGTCACCTTATTTACATTTTCCTGGAAATAAACGCCTGTTCTGTTGTTACACAAGTGATTTACATTTTATAAAAACAAAATATATCAATAACTTAAAAGTTATTTTACTGTGGACGCCGGGTGTCGCTCACCGCTGTGCTTGGAGTACAGGATGTGGCGGCTGCACTGTGTGAGGTGAGACAACATGCTGAACACCGTCTGAGTGCTGAGCTGCGATAGGCTGGAGGCCGTCCCCTGGCCAGGCCCGCCTCCCCGCCCATCCTCCGCCGTCAGCACGGCCAGCATCTCCTCCGTTACCTTGGAAGGAGGCGTGGTATTAATGCCAAAACAAAACAAACACCTGGATCGATAGCTGGCGTAAATAACGCAGGCCTCACCCCCTGTTGCTCTGCAGGTGTGCAGCCCAGCAGCATGTAGAGCAGAACGTGAGGCAGCAGGTAGATCGTGACCTTGTAGTCGTGTTTGATGATGAAACTGCAGCAGGTGAACACTCTGCTGGCCAGCTCGTGTCTCACCTACCACACATACAATGTGCTCAATGCAATTTGTCTACATTTGTCTTCAATGTCATACTTTCTTGAACATTTACAGTGTTTATTATTCGTTGGTTTGAGTTTAAAAAAAAAACCTTTGCATGTTTGTTGTTGTTGCAGAAATGAAAGATAGAGCGGCTGACCTTGCTGATGAGGTATCCGGCCCAGGTGGCCGACCAATCAGAGAACTTGCTGCCTCTCTTGCTTAAGTACACTGGCTTCTTCAGTTTGGACCAGTTAACCTCCTTCTGACTGCTCTTGTACCTGAAGATAGAGAGGGAGGAGAGCTGGTGTCAGAACTAGGACGAAAGAATAAAATTACTTTCACGTCAGGGATTTGATATCTTACACCACTGTGCTGCAAGTCAATGTGTGTATACAATTGAATACCTGCTGTTGAGGTGCGGTTCCAGTATTTCTTGAACCTGCTCCGGGAATCTCCTCCACAGACGGCGCCCCGGTGAGTCGCTTCGACCCTCGCGACACTCAAAGATGGACAGCAGCTCCTACCGACACAAAGAAACGCACATTACAGACAAAGACATCGGAAACTTGTTCATCCGATCGACTTTTGAGATTTTTTTCCGTGTTAATTCCGTTAATTATTATTCGTGCAGACAAGCGCGAGTACCTGAATTGCATAGGCAGCCGAGTCCTGCGCTCTCACATCATCGGCGTAAGCCAGAAAAGTTCTCGTGAGTTCGGTCAGAAGGTCGTAGGCGAAGTTGGGATCCTCGACTCCACTCTGTTCACAGAGGAATACGCTGTCTCTAAATGCTTTTACTTATATATTGCCACAGGTACAAGCTAGGTACCGTATGTATTTATGTCGTCTTTGCACAGCTTTGGGCCGGTCCTCGCTTACCACAAAGGTGTTGCGGTCGCCGTGCGTTTGAGTGTGTGACAGATCCAGACGTCCAGGATCCACGGCCCCCATCTCCCCCAGACACTCCCCACAGAGGAGCCTGGCCTCGGGGGACGAGTCCTGGCAGCCCTTCAGCAGCACCGACACCAGGCTGGAGATGACGGGCTCCACCGCTTCACTCGCACAGACCTGCCGCTGCAGCCACTCCTGCAGTCAACAGCAATTTAAAAAAACAAAAACAAAAAAAGGTCATATTTACGGTACGCTGCGGGACGTTATGGTAAGTTTAAGACATGTCGGTGAACTGCAGCGCTGAAAAAGGCACTCGGGCAACTAAGCTGCTGTGCAATAGAGTCGTGGAAAAGAATATTATAACCTTGCAAAAAGAAAAAAAAATCTTGGGACTCGTACCTGCTTGCTGTGCATCATGTCCCTGAGGCTGGTCAGCGCATGAATCCTGACGTCGACGTTCTCGTGCTGCACGGCCCTCATGGAGAGCTGCAGCGCTGCGGCCAGGTCGCTGCTGCTGGCTGTGAGCTGGATGCAATCAGAGAGGACCACCATTTAGAGGATGTTTCTTACGTTTAACCACGGATATCGATCAATAACCCTCGTCACCCTCCTCTTGTGCATACTGACCTTCTTGTAGTTCTGCAGAACAGTGTGGATGTCTTTCAGCTCAGGGTGGTCTGGCAGAAAGTAGATCTCATGGAGGTAGTCGTTGACCTCTTCCCTGAAGGAGAATTGACTGAATTAGATCACTGAGTCTGGAATTAAGTAATCATTTCTTCATTCAGGTTTTTTTGGGGCATTAATTTGGCAAAAAAAAAGCACTATTTTGGAGTTTGTAAAATGTTATTTTTACGTGAACATTTTACTTTATTTTTTATTTTTATTAAAGCAGTCTGTTTTATTTCCACTTCATATGTTTTAGATATGTAGCTTTTCCTTTAAAAAAAAAAAAAAAAAAGTGTTTATGGAGCGTGCGTCACCGGTTGTCCAGGATCAGGAAGCGGATAATGGCGGCCGTTTCTTTGGGCAGCAGTGGGATCAGGGGCAGGAGCGCAACGATCACATGACTCAGCAGAGGGCCCAAGTGTGTCGGCTCCACGCTCCTCACAAAGCACTCCCACGTCCTGTCAAGGAGTCAATGCACAGAATCAGGAGCACCGTTAGAAAATGGCCCTTTATTTTTTTTTAAGTCAGTGGTTCGGCCATTCTCGAGCAACCTTCTCATGTGGGTGGTGGTCAGGGGAACTGAATATCAGAAGCAGAAGTTTCCTTTGAAACGTGAGTTTGTGTACTGACTGGCAGCAGAGCAGAGGGAAGTCCTCTCGGTAGCGGAGACCCGTGCGGAGCGTCGTCATCATCTTCACCCTGACGGAGCTGATGTGTTTGGAGCCCATGAGTCGCATGAGAGCCATCACGCTCGTCAATGCCTGCACAAAAAAAAAAAACACTTTCTTTTTACACGATGCAAGCCGAGCAGAATCACAGGGGACAAAACAACAGCGTTTATCAAATCAGATCGAATATATTCCTGCGAAAGATATTGACACCCCCCCTCCTCCCCCGAAGCTGAAACAATACATTCGACAAATATCAAAATGAGTTGTTTTTCGGGTTGAGGACCACGCACCAACTTCTTGCGGTCCTTCTCTCCGGCACTGGAGCTGAGCAGCTGCATGTTGAAGAAGGCGAGAATCCCCAGCAGCTTCGGCTGCAGGTAGTCCGCCTGTCACACGACGACCAAAGAAAGACAAGGGGGGACAAATATTCATGTCAAAAAAAGAAAGAGAGGTGATTAACGATTACTAATTATATAATAAAGCGTTATATACTTTTTTTTTAGTTTTTTTATGTCATGTGCACACATACCATGCGCTCTGGGGCGGTGATGTCTCTGGGACCCTGGTACGGGTCATCGTTGGAGGCAAAGGAGGCCAGGATAGCCAGACCATTAAATACCTACACAGAAATGGAAAAACACACGCGTAAACAATAGTTTTATTAAGTGAATTCATTACTGACGTGTGCATTCAAGGATATATGCTGAAAAGGCCTTGTGTGTGTGTGTGTGTGTGTGTGTGTGTCGACCTGCTGGTAGTGCTCCCCCAGGCGCAGCAGCAGCTCGTTGTGAAGACCCTGGAAGTCTTGCCTGAGCAGAGAGCCCAGCTCAATCTCCGTCTCACTCTGAGAGAAGATCAGGAAAACAAACACAAGTCAGTCTGGTAATCCCATCAAAAACAATCAATATCAATTCAAATGTAAGCTTTATTTACTTGGTCGTCAGATGGCAACTTTATGACGAGTAGCTGGCTAAAAAAAAAATCCAAACTGTCGCTTTAATATTAGTGTTAACTTCTCTCCCAGTCGGTGGACTCTTGTGTAACATTTACGTTATCTTGGATGTCAGGTGTCATAACTAAAAGGTCATCGCCATTTCTATTAATAATTTATTCCATTTACAATGCCAATGACACCTAAATAAATTCATGACTAACCACTATAATAAACTACAACATGGCCACAATGCAAGACTAATTGCCCCGTTGCCTTCACTGTAGCTCGCAGTGAAAGTGGGATAATATGTGTAATACCTGCAGGTAGTGGAAGGCCCTCTCGAGCTCTTCTTTAGTGCAGGAACAGACCAGATGGCTGAAGATGTACTTAAAGTTGTTGATCAGGATCTCTCTCCTGTTGGCCTTCAGCTCATTGGCCAGGGTACGGATGAGGGCGGAGCCAGTCGAGCTGGCTTTGGCTGCCAGGTAGGGCAGGAGCACCTGTAGTGTCCTCTGTTTATAGGCATTAAAAAAAATGTATATGCTCAGAAACATGTACATAAGACAATAGCGTCTCAATGTACTATCACAACACACTGTAGACTGTATACACTGTGGACTTTTGCGGAGTTTAAAGTGCGTGTACGACGTACAGTGAGGAAGCGGTGGAGGTCCGGGAAATCAAACGCGTGTGCGATCTGAGCCAGGATGTCCAGAGCAAGCTCTCTCTGATTGGCTGATTCGCTGCCTTGGTCGGGTGTGCTTCGCAAGGCCGACGCATGGCGAGAATGAAGCGACTCCACCAGGAACTAAACACACAAAAAAAAAAAATTAAAGAGGGCACGTCCTTCTGTTTCGCCATCGCCCAGATTTATTAGAGCAGCATTTAAAAGGTTTTCTACCTGGCAAATTGGGTTCTTGTACTGACTGAAGAGGGTCTGGAGTTTGAGGCCTTTGGCGGTGGCCAGAGCTCTGATCTGAGCGTACGCGGCTACAGACACCGGAGACGACTTGGACAGCAGACAGTGGAGCAGCCGCAGCAGAGAGAACGACACCAAACTGCCCTGAGACGCTCTGACAGGAGAGGAGACAGGTGAACAACTTTATTTATATATATATATATATATATATATATATATATATATATATATATATATATATATATATAAATAAATAAATAACTTTTAATATATATATATATATATATATATATATATATATATATATATATATATATACACACATTATACTTTATATACATTATATATATATATATATAAAAATAAATACAACTTTTCAGAAGTTTTAATCTCTTTAAATTAAGACTGTATATCAATACAAACAGAATGAAAAATAGCAATGAGTCAGTAAACATGCTGCAGAAGAAATAAACACATACTTAAAAGATGAGAACATTATTTAAAATCATTTTACTGGCCTTATTCTTCACAGCACAGCTGCTGTGTTCGGTTCTCTTGTGTAAAGACGCCCGTACCTGCCAATCTCTCCGGTGGTGAGAATCAGAGTGTTGCGCAGGTCGTCGTCTCTGTTGAGTTTAGCGGTGTTGAACGCCTCTTTGAGACGGGTGACCAGGAGCTGAGACGGCAAGAAGAAACACACACATCAACCTCACCGTTGAGTTCAGGAATGAAAAAGCAAGTATTTATACAAATCATAATCCCCAAAAAGGTCGGTTCTCTAAACTGTAAAACGTAAAACTTTTGCCCACCTCACTCAGAGAGCCCTGCTCGGAGTTTCTAGAGGTCTCCGTTAGCAGGAAACGCACTGATTGGCTGAAGCATGTTCTGACCGCTGGATCCGAGTCCTCCATTAGACCAATGAGAGCACAGAGAACCGCCTGGGAGTCGCTGTCTCCGCCCACCAGTTTAACATGCTGGCAGAGGTGAGGCAGAGCTTCTAGGAAAGCTAAGAAAGAGAACATAAACAAGTAAACAAACCGGATGAGGCAATACTGCATTTGAAAATAATCCAAAGGCAGATCACAGCAATGTATTGCATATATAATCAATGTGGAATCGTTAAGGCTTTCTGTATGTTGTGAAAGCTCATTATTAAAGAATAGAGCACACAATACCTTGTTTAACACTACTCGGGGCTTCCTGTTTGAGCAGCGGCAGGAAGGGTCGGACAAAAGTCGCCCTGAGGGATGGACAAGCATTCCCAGAATGCTCTGCTGCAAGGCCGAGTTGGTGGCAGAGGATCTCGGGAAGAGGGGCGGACCCTGTGCGCGTGTCACTGAGCTGGGAGAGCTCCGATTGGATACAGCTCAGCTGACCGATTATCCTGGCGAGCGCCTTCTTCACCTGCTCCGAGCTGTCCTCCATCCTGGGACTGCAAATGGTAAAAAAAAAAAAGAAAAAGAAAAGATTTTCAACATAAGCTCAAAATCACTAAAGAATGACAACACTTAAGCAAGTTGCAAGGCTCATATGTGTGTGTGATCGTGTGTGCATATCGTACAGCAGAGAAGTGCTGATGAGGTTTTGGTGCGAGTTTCCGAGGTGGTGAAGAAGAAGAGGGAAGGCCTCGACTGCCGCCGCTCTCACCGCCTCGTCCGGACTCAGCAACGCCGTGGAAAACACGCACAGCCGCCACGCCTCGCACACGCCACGGCGCAGAAGGGCCAGCAGTGACACGCAGTCTGCCTGGATCTCAGATGCTGGGAAAGACGCCCTTGAGTTCAGTTTCACAGCGACAGGTGACCACAGGTGAACTTTGGCGAGATGTTTCTGAGCCGTGACGCAGAATAAAAAAAAAAAAACCACTCACAGTAACAGAAGCTGAGTCTATTGGCGAAGACGGGCTGCCAGGAGGGGAATCCTGAACTCTTGTAGGCCGAGACGGATTTGTTCTCACACACCCAGGGAAGAGACAGCAGCGCACACACTCGCCGCTGGAACCCGTCCTCGCCGTTGCTGTTCACTACACAAAAGACACACACAAACACACACAGATGAAAACAGATCAATAAACTGTATTGTGTTGATTTTCCACCACGTACCTTTTTACATTCATTATAAAGACATAAAGACAAAAGATAACTGACAATATTCTTTGGAGGTGACGAACAAAAAAAAAAAAAAGGTAGATAAATAACACAGCAAACACATTTTAAAAAGCATGGGAACAGGGTGTATAATAATTGTGCTTTTGCGCATATCCTTACTTGTCAGGTAGAGGATGGAGTCCAGGATCCTGAAAGTAGTCCGGAGAGCAGACTGAAAGTAGTTCCGGTTTAAGTCGGGCAGAGGACCTCCGTCTAACACGGTCTGACAGCTCTGCAGCGCCCTGCCCAGAGTCTCAGTGGGCACCCAGAGAAGAGGAGAAGGACTGGAACAAAAGAGGGACACAATGAGCTCAGTGGAAGAAGAAGAGTGCTCGTATTCGAGCGAGAGTGACGGCAAGTGTAGACGCCTTGCGTCCTACCTGGTCGGAGAGGAGCAGAGGGCCGCCAGGTGGAGGATGAGGGCCACGCCCTCCAGAGCAGTCCGTTTGGTTTCGGGGCCGTCGGAGTTCAAAAAGGTCAGCAGCTCCTCCAGACGACTGTTCGCCACGGCCCAGACCTCGCTGCCGACGCGCATGTCCACCACGCTGGAGGCACAGATATTCATCATTTACACGATAGTGTTTTTCAACATATTAATGAAACAAGTGAACGATCTTTTACACTAAACCTGACCTGACTGTTTATGAACTTACGCCGCTGATGTTTTTGTGGTTTTGCCGACTGACTTGCTGGCAGATTTGCGGGATTTCTTGGCAGCAGTCTCCCCGTCTCCCGACCTCCGCGTCACCGTAGCGGTCTCGGCCTTCAGCGCGGCTCGGAGAAACCCCTCCGCACACTGTGAAAAAACCCGAGCGGCGCAGATACGTGAGGAGGGCGAGAGGGGAAAATGTGAGCGATTTTTAAAAAAAAGACGACGAACACAGTCTCACTTCGGCCCGAGCTTCTGTTCCCACGGTGCGCGCCAGCGTCCCGCAGACCTCCGTGACCCGCTGCCTTCTCAACAACGCGGCGCTTTCGTAAACTACGGCGACGGACAGCAAGAAGCTGAACAGCAAGCAGAGCGATTCGGTGACCTCTGACCCCAATTTGACGTCGCAGCCTCCGAGAGCACAGACGCACTCGAACATCTGCGAGAGGTAGATGGGCTCGAAGTGTGCGTGAGAGACGCCGGGTGACTGAAACACACAGCGAGTCAGGTGCAGCAGCTCTCCTTCATACGGTTGCTTCTCATCTAGGTTGCCGTTCGTTGTGTTGGTGTAGGCGTGCGTTTCCAACAGCTGCAGGTAGGCTGTGAAGAACTGGTGTCCCTGCACCTCAGGAAACCCTCCCAGCTCCACAAGGCGCCCCAGCATCACCATGGAGCTCTTCCTCAACCTGGCGTTGCCGTTGGCCAGGAAGGAGCAGGCCGTCTCCCAGGCCACGGCGACGTCCCGGCGGGAGACGACGCCCCGCAGCGCGTCGGTCACGACGCCGATCGCCACGGCGCTCAGCGACTCCAGGGCAGCCGGGGAGGAGAGGGCGAGAGGAGAGGGGGTGAGGTACGAGGAGGCGCAACCGGGGGAGATACCGAAGCGCTCCAGAGTTACGGGCCATCGGCTCGGTTTGTGAACGTCCAAAGTGTGTCCACTTCCTGCCAGTGTGGAAATGTGAGTGTGCAGGACGTCGCCGAGGTCCTGTAACAAATGAATGAGCTCCTGAGTGAGGCGGCTGAAGATGAACGGCGCCCTGGCTCTCAGAGTGTGAAGTAAAGAGCACAGCACAGCGGAGACCCGCCGGTGGATGACGTCACAGTCCGGCGCTGCTGCCACGCGGAGCAAACGCACAGCCACCCACTTACTAAAGTCTGAATCAAGGGAGGAATGAGGAGACGTCAGAGGTGAAAAGAAAAGCGCAACATATTAATACAGATCACGACTGAACATTTTGGGGTATAAATATCGCAGCAGTTTGAAGAGCGTCTTGTACCAGTACAGCTCTCCGTGGTGTCCGGGTACTGTGCAGGCTGGCAGGCAGGGTTGGCGAACATCAGAGATGAGGATTTGATTATATGCTGCACAAAGTCCAGCAGCATCACACAGGCCGGCTCTGAAGTGGACTTCTTGTTCAGCCCGAGAGCAACTGGAAAAACACAGATTTTATTAAGCAACCGGTTCACAACCTGGGGGATCAAGCACCTCCCCCGATCGGAAAGGCCTGAAGCACATACTTTTTTCTGTATTTGTTTGTGTGAAATGCTGCATAGTTTTAACCTTTAGGGCTAAATTAATTACTCAGATCAATCTGAGAACCACCTTAATGGAACAGCACAAGGTCAGAGACAAATGCAACCTGCAGAAATTACTCATTAAGGGGTCACATGCCAAAAAGGTTGAAAACCATTAACCAGATTAACTGCATAGAGCATCTGTCAGGTCGTAATGTGCAGGTGTGGATTTTATAAACTCATTTTAAATGCTCGTCAAGAGGTTTTGGGGACCGAGAACTGAGGTGCAAAGTGGCTGGATGGTTGTTGGCAGAACCCGAAACTTGTCAAGAATAATATAAGGAGTCTAATTGTTACATTTTCATTGGCAAATATGGAGGCCTAAACAGAACTTCTGGGAGAGTACAGGCCAAAAACAACAACAACAACAAACAAACCAAACAGCCCTGGCTGGTCAGGATTATGATATAAAACAGCTATTATGATTTTTTTTTTTTAAAGGCCACCAGGTAAATAAGTGTAACAGCATAGATATTACTTTTTAACTGATTTGACTATACAATGCAAGACTTGACATGCATCGGAAAGAAAACGCATAGCAAAATGAGACACAGTAAAGTTAGTTACAGTGGGCCATTACTTCAAATATTAAAAAGATAAGAAAACAAGCTAGAGTTGTAAATAAACATTACATAAACATCTGCACAGTTTCCACAAACAAACTGACCACTGCCGCTCTCATAACTTCACTAAACTGCTAGTCACTACTGCAGGGTACTGCCAGGTGTTTCTGTTATTGTGTCCACCTCCTGCACGCGCTCCCCCAGAGACGCCTCGAGACTCACCTGCCTCCACATCCGTCAGTATCCGGTCGATGAACTGACACAGGATCTGTCGAGGTTTCTGCACCGCCTGGTCGTACTCGGCCGCGCCGGCGCTGCACACACCGACACGGGGAAGGTGTTCGTTAACTAACGTCACGTGCATTTAACTAGAGGACTCGGGTTAGCGACACGCTATTAACAGCGTAGCTTAGCCAACTTTGGCCCCGGCGGGTCACTCACCTGGCCAGCTCCTGGAGAGCCGGGATCATCGCAGACATCTCCAGTCCTTCCATGTTTACAGTCGCTTGGCGAACACACGGCTTTCTTCAAAATATGATGTTTAATTTTGTGATGTAACGTACTTTTTTATAAACCAGCACGCTTCTGGCGTGTCACGTCTCGTTCATCCCGTCAAGAGTTTCGAAAACTTCCGCTCCAAAAATGACGTTTTTGTTTTGGTACGGCGGCCATCGAGGGTCAACACGCCTGCGATTAAACTCGAAGTGCAAACTGCTCCCCCTGGCGAAGTAATGCTCAATAAAATTGACCTAAAAAGTAAATACAGTATATACTATATATATATATACTGGGGTGGAAGGCGTACACAGACATTTTTGAAAAGTATTCACTATGCAGACTAGTCCTATTCTATTCAGGTAATAGTGTGATGACTAATTTAATAATGTGGAATAATACTTTTTATGTTGCAGCTTGTAAACGTGGGGTTAATTAATTCATTAAAAAAATATATTTTTGTAATAGTAATCAGTAGCCAGTAACAAAAGCCTGAGAGTCAAACACATAGAGAAGAAAATGGAATTAATCAAGGAAAGTACCTCAAAATTGTACACTTTCCATCACCATTTAGGCATAGATTGTGTATATCTAAATCACCTTTGAGTGTGTTGCAGATATACTGACCCAGTGACCAAAGAGAAGAGAAGATATTTGTGCACTTTATAGCATATTTTCCTCGTTCCACTTTACAGATTTTCAAAACACTATCGGATCACATTCAATGTTCCCCTTTATATTGTTCTAAGAAGTAGCTCAGTGTCCCTAAATCCACATAAGTATATAGCGTTTCTTCTTTATTTAACCAGACACAACACATACAAGGTTACTACATTTAATAGATTATCTTTATTAATTAAATAGCAATATTTATTGCACAACATTTACAGACACAAAGGATAGGTTTGTGTAGGATTCTGCTGTTCTTTCTGTTCACATAGCAGAATAAGTAAACGGATGTAATGCACTATCACATGTGATCCAGAAAAGAATAATTAGGAGCTTGTTCTGTAAAATCACAGACAACAAACAAACGCTAATGCTGATGAGAAGTGATTTCCAACTTTTGGTGTGGCTTATTGTTTGCACGACAAGAGAAACAGAGAATAGCACAGTTGTCTTCCTCTGGTTAAAAGGTTAAAGGTCAAAGGAAAAAAATGACATTGATGAGGGAAAAACATGGGGAGGGGGGGAGGGAAATGAAAAGCCCACAGAAATAAAATGTATATTGGTTGGTTGGTTTCCAGGTGGCTGCTTCCTGTCTGTTTCAGGGGTCGGCCTTTTTCATACCGTGGCCCATGAGGGAGGCGAACAGCGTCAGCACCATCTTGGGGTTCACTTTCACCAAATCCTCAGGCTGGGTGTAGACGCGAGCTCCGATCTTACGAGCCAATGAGAGCGCATACCTGGTGGAGAAAAGAAAAAACGGAAAGAGAGACGAGACGATGATGTAGTGACACACACGAGGACGCGTGGAAATGGGGCAACAACAACAACAACAACAACAAATAAACCCAGTTGAGATTCTGTCTTTTACTTTGCGTTGTTGAGTTTATCGGCATCCTTCAGCACTCCTCCCTCCGCTCTCTTCACCATGTCCCACTTGACGGTACCGGGAGCGATGGCGTCGATCAGGTCGATCACTGGCAGACTGGTGCTGATCAGTTTGTCCTGCAGGGAAACAGGGAAACAGGGTCCGAAGCCAATGTGTTTACTTCGTATAGATTACATTAGAACGCTTTATTAATTAAACTCATTTGCCACCAAAAAACTCACACAGACAACAATAGCCACAGTCCACCGTGCACAGCAGAGAAGAACACACATTACAAAGTGTAAAAAAAACATCAGAAAATGCCATATGAGACATGATTGACATCAGAAATATGCTAAATCTAAAGGTGATCATAAAAAAATGAACAAAAGACCTTCTGAGTCGTTCAGGAGAACACAGAGGCACCCTGAGTTGCTCACTTACATGCATTTATATATTTATATATATATATATATACAGTATATACACCATGTATTGACACATGCACACACACCTTGAAGCTTCTGAGCTGTGTGTCCTTTCGTTTCTGCCTCAAGGTGCTGTTGACCCAGTTGAGGATGATCTGATCTCCAACTTTATCGCCTTCTCCCTGATCGGGCAAAACCAACACTGTGTACCTGGAGGACAACGAACGGGACAGACAACTCAAACTGTGCGACGAGCCGTTGTATCCAAACCACATTCAAAATGGTTACGTCCCCCCCACAGCTCCTTTAAACCGGTGCATGTATACCTCCTCATCAGCTGCCAGACCAGCGCCAGGGTGTGCAGCCGGCTCCCCTCGTTCAGGTTCTCTCCCCCGACGCCGACCAGAGAGAAGTGAGCGACGTCCCTGCCCAGCTCCACCGCGTAGTTACAGTTCTCCAGCTGCGACACCAGAGGAAATACAGTGTTACTCTCCTTTTATTTTACCATTAAAACGTGTCTTTCTAAATATACACTTCTTTAATGTGGGAGACCTTCTTCATATTGACTCCCAGGACAGGATACGGCGGGTTGTTGACTTTCTTCCAGTTCACGGGCACATTAATCTTCTCATAAAGCTGTATGATGATCAAACCGTCACACAGGTCACTGCGAGGCAAAACACACACAGACGGAGTGAGGAAAGCACGGCACCGCTGCAGCAACTGGTGCTTTTTTCTTTTGTTTAAAACATAATAATAATGCATTATTATTATTATTATTATTAAAAGGAGTCACTTTATTTTGAGCATGTCATTTTTCAGGCTTGTGCAATAAAAATGGGGTTCTTGTTTTGGCGTTTAACACTTATTCTATAGTTCAGTCTATTGTAGACCGTTTACATTTGATTACTTCCGGTCCAATAAATGAATCAATCAATGTGGGATCCAATACATCGAGATTTTCTTTAAAAATCCTGTCTATAACCCTGTTCATGACATATTATCAATTGAGGGATTAAAGATCTAAAAGTCTAAAGGGGTAAAGTGGTACAAAGAAAAACACTATCTGATGTTGTGTGTCCATAAAGTGAAGTAATAACATTTCAGCTCCATAACCCTTGAGCAAGGCACCAGTCTGCCAGTCGAATGCTTCAAAAACAAGTTTAGAAAGTGCCTAAGATCAAATAATATAATGAAAATACTCACAAGAGCACAAGAGAATATATGATATACACATTTTAATACAATAAAATATAAAGAAAAGATAAGTTTAAAGCCAATAAATAGGTAAATAGGAATAGGAAGTGTATATCCTGAATAAGGTTAACCACATTAATGTGTAACCGATGACATACCAGAACAGGTGGTTGACATGCGGAGAGACGCCCAGAGAGTTCATCCAGTTTCTAAATGTTTTCTCTTCGTTGGACTCGGCTGCAAAGACACGACGACACGATAAACATCCACATCACGTTGTCAAACACTTGTTCCTACTGTCACCTGGTATGAATGTTCAGCTGTATCTTATTTAAGGCAGGTTGGGGAATTTCATGGCTGCCGAGCCCTGAAATATTAACTTACTTGGGCTTTTTTAATGGGTTTATGACCTGTGGGGGATGAGTTCTCTGCACATTCACAATACAGTACGCATTCTGTGTGCATGCCAGTGTTCTAATTGCGCAAGCTCAAAACCATGATGTGATGCAGCCAAATGTTGTAAAAAAAAGAAGAAGAAGAAAAAAGAATCGGTGTCTCACGCTCTATGAGTGCAGTTCCGACGTCGTTGTCGCCGTTGGTCTGAGGCCTCTGCGCGCCGGAATGCACGTTGTACAGGTTGGCCACGAAAGCCAAGTTGAGTTTGCTGTTCCCGGATGTGACGTCGTGAGGAGACACAAACTGTCTGCAGTCCAGCCGGGCCGCCTGTCGCAGCATCAGCTCGGCCCTTCGGTCCAGATCTCGCTCCTTCGCGTGCAAAACATTTAAAACGGACACGTGTGCGTGACGCGGACGTGCATATGTGACCTGGCCCTCCGTTTAGGATGACAGATAACACAGAGGTTTTGACACTTTGTCGGCTTTCCTTTGAGATCTTAAAACAAAGCGACTCACGTTCACGCCGCTCATGTTGATTTTGACGTTCGTTTTGGAGCCGTGCTCGTTTTGGAGCGTGATCTGGTCCAACAGGTAGAAGTAGGCTCGCGAGTCCTACAGTGGTGCAATGCCAAAGAAATTGGGGATTACACACCTTTTCTTAGTGTTAAAAAAATGCGTGTGTGTGTGTGTGTGTGTATTTGTGTGTGTATTCTGAGGAGGACCTTAATATCTTCACTGAAGTTGCTGATGGTTTTGGTTCCCGCGTTGCTTAGATGTTGGTTGACCCAGCGGAGCAGCAGATCCTCCGGGGAGAGAGACATCAGGTGGTCCAGATTCTCCTCATCAGTCAGATGGCCGATCAGAGCTGAAGACACACGGGCCATTAGTTTAACACTCTTTATTACATGTGTGTGTGTGTGTGTGTGTGTGTGTGTGTGTGTGAACTGACCCTCATTACTGCTGATTCCTATATCAGCAAAGAGGCCAACCTTGATGATCTGCCACAGCAGGCCCAGGACCAGATGGGGTTTCCCAGCCATCAGGTCATGGGCGTCGATGCTCACCACCGTACAGCCGATCGCTGACGCTGAGTTCAGGGCCAGGACCAGATTCTCCTACGAATCAAATTGTGCTATTGTCTATCAACATGTTCATTTTTTTGCTCAAAGTCAGAGAATATCCTAGAAATTGTTGTAACATCTCAGCTAAAGGAAATGCTGTGTGGCCTGAATCCTCCAAATTATAACTAACTTATTAAACAATAACAAGATCATCAAAATAAAGGACAACTATGTGACAATACAGAATTGTAGAAAGAAGTTAATATATTACAAGATGGTATTACACAACATTATTGAAAAGACCAATCTATTGTCTACACTTAGTTGACATCCATGTATACAGCACTACAATCGTTGGATATATGAGTTGTTTGGTTAACTGCTCAAAAGAAATCAAATAAATTCAGCTATTTATAGTTTCCGTGGAACTAGTTAATGAGATAAGAGTGATTTTTTTCTTACTTTCCAGCACTATATAAATGATTGTTTAAAGGAATGATTGACATTTCTGTAAATACTGTGATTGAGATGAGAGGATTGATACCATTGTCCTCTCGGGATGAAGTTGGAGCTGTAGCCGCTAGTTAGCTTAGCTTAGCATAAAGACTGGAAACAGGGGTTCTGTCCATTACTCATTAGATAATAATATTTTTTTTTAATCCAGAGCCTTAGCTGGTTGCCATATAACCCTCACAGTAAAAACATGAGCTTACTAGCATGCACAACACAATTCCTAATATATTTGCAGTGCATTATTAACGATTAATTATTGATTCTTTTACTCACTGTCATTGTGAAAGTGGCCAGTTTCTTAGTGTTGATGACTCTTTCGTCGATCGTGTCGGGCTGAGACTGGTTGATCATTTTGCTGAAGGAGAACAAGGAGGGTGAGGGAGCGAGCAACTTATTTAATGCCACATTTCAGATGTGTGTAAACTCAGATTGGTCCCTGTGTGTGTGTGTATGTGTGTGTGTGTGTGTGTGTGGGCGTGTGTGTGTGTGTGTGTGCGTGTGTGTCCAGATTATCCTTATCTGTCAGAAGGCCGATCAGACCTGAAGACGTCGTGACATTAGTTTAACACTCTTTAATAAATATACCTTGTGTGTGTGTGTGTGTGTGTGTGTGTGTGTGTGTGTGTGTGTTACCATAACAGGATGCCATCACGGACAGAGGTGAAGAGGCTCTCATCGTCAGTGTTCATGGGCAGCAGGTGTTGGCAGTCTTTGTCTTTTGTGAGCGCTTTGTTAATCCAGTTGACAAACGCCACCTTTTCCTCATCTACACACACACATTATCAATCAAATCACAGATCACAGGAACTTTCACATATAGCATGACACACACACACACACACACACACACGATGCACACTCTCACACACCAGAGTAGGAGTGCTGCGTTCCCTCGCTGGAGTTCCCTGACATTCCCCCGAAGGAGCGGATCCCGTCTCTCCTCGTGATGGTTTTCCTGAACGTCTCGCTGAACTCTTTGCTCTTCAGCTCTTGAAAGATCTGAACACGTTGAAGAACACGTTGAAGAACACGTTGATGAACACGTTGATGAACACGTTGATGAACACGTTGATGAACACGTTGATGAACACGTTCGAATTTATTGATTGATTTATTTGTTGTGTTGCAGCAGAACTCACAGACACAAATTCCTCAAAGCTGATCTTCTCGTCCTTGTTGGTGTCTCCGGCGATGAAGGTCTCGGCGATCTCTCGCACTTTGTACCCCGGCAGGGAGAAGCTCGCCTCCCTGAACAGCTCCTGGAGCTCAAAGTTGCTCACGAAGCCGCTGTTATCAAAATCTGAACGCAAATAAACACACACACACACACACACACACACACACACACACACACACATGTACAATAAGTCAATTTGCTCTACAAATATTAATCTCAACATGACAAGGTTAATATTTATTTGGAAATATTGCACGCGGATAATAAAAGCACGGACAAACAGAAGATTGGTAATGCTTTATTAATTATTAATTAAATTTGATACAAGATTGTGTGTAATTTGGTGCGGATTAGGGAGATGATAAAGAACGATATTTTAGTTTAATTCATTCATTGCGCACTGAGCAGGATTTTTATCTTGTGATCCCCCAAAAATGTGAGAAAAAAAAAAATAGATTCCCTTAAAATTGTGTCTACACATTTATGGACACGGCTGAGGTTTTACACATCAAAACATGTCATATGTATCTCAATGCAATCTATTGCATGTGTGGTTCAACATCTGCAATAGATTGCATTGTGATACATATGACAATATGTATCACAATGCAATCTATTGCAGACATTAATGGTCTTTGTCACTTTTCACCTCGTGTCACCTTCAGGTCAAATATATATATTTATGAGTAAAAACCTACAAAACAAACGACCTCCAATCGGCCTCAACTGCCCTGTAGCTAATGAACTAAACTAAGAAACAAAAGGTATAGATTATATATATTTATATAGATAGTCGTTGATGCTATTTTCTACTGTCCAGAGATGACGACCAGTAGTTTGTAAACATTGCAACTCTAATAGTTGAGTAAACTTGTTGCCCTCTTCCTGCTTCAACCCTCCTCACACAAATAAAAGATGTCACATCGAGAAGTTTTGATGCTCACGACGTGATAAACCATTCATCTCTAATGTTGCCATATACCTTCATTATGATATCTGCACCGTCCACTTTTTATATTTACGTCAACATTATATATTTATTGATCTTAATCTAATTGGAAGCGTGCCAATTACACAATGTTTCCATTCATCTTACAATCAGCGGCACATTCTTTTTCAAGAACCTTTGACCTTTGACGGCCCATAAAATTCACCCTCTTTACTTATTGTATGAGCCTTGTATTTGTGTGTCATGCCTTATGTATGTCGCTCACTATTGTCAGCAACTTATTGTCGTTACACACTTCATATATATCACATCTGGGGATACCTCAAACGCACAAAGTACGAACCCTGAACTGCACAAGCGATAAAAACATATCTTGCACAAGAGTCATGCTTTATTGTCAGCTGTAGATGTGCTACTTAGCCCAGGTCTGGGGTTAGGTGCGTGTTTGCGTGTGTGTGAGTGTGTGTGTGTGTGTGTGTGTGTGTGTGTGAGTGTGAGTGTGAGACTGACCAATTCTATTAAAGGCATCCCTGAGATCTTCCAGGTCATCTCTTGAAATCTGTGTGACATGATTCTCCATAGTAGCTTCTGTTTGGTGTACCTGAAACACACACACACAAACACACACACACACACACACACACACAGAGTTCTGGATGACGCTGGGCACACACTGATTTTGACCGAGATTGATCAATACCGCTTCTTTTTCAACGCTGTAAACATGTACATTCTGTTCAGAGAAATCATTCCACCTGAGAGACAGAACTAACAAAAGGTGAGTTTGACAATAGCGACGGGATGAAAGGTAGAAGAACAATTAGGAAGTGTCAGGTTATTTACTGGAATGTGTCCAGGGAAGCCTTGTGACTTCTCACACTGCCATTTCTTTACTCTGCACCGACTTTACACACACACACACACATACATACATACATACATACGGGCACATTCACACACCGTAAGTTGTATTATAAAACCCCAAAAGGTATTAGCATTGTACAAAAAAAAGGCTCCTTTGCTTGACAGACAGAGTAAAGCCCGAGACAAGAGACGAGTCGTGTACCTTCATAAGAGTTTCCTGTAAGTCCCGTCTGGAGTTATGAGCCTCTCGGTGAAGATCCCTTTGGACTGGCGGCACGATTGGAGTCCTCCAGAGCTCTGCTAGGCTTTAGGCATAGCGGAAGCTGGATCCCGGAGAGGCTGGAGAGCTGGTTATCTCTCCGAGGAGGAGCCACCCCGCGAGAGGCAGAGCAGAGCGGACCTTTGGCCCTTCTGGACCCTGTGACAGGCGTATAGCAGTTAACAGTTAACACCTGCGCTGTGTCATCATATTAAGATGTCCACCTGTTTCCCATTTGCCGTTACACTATCCGACCGGCGATGCATAAACAGTGAAACACTGAAAGACTTTATATTTATACACGTGCTCTTTAACGGATGTTTAAAACATGAGGCCTGTGTTTGCTGCTCGCCTCACACAAAGCCGTGTCACCTGAGGCACACCGCCAACTACATCACTTAGATTAGGCTGCCACTTCACTGCAACAGATCATGCTTTATGTCTTTTAAAGAACATCTTGTGGTGCTCTTTTAACTGTATGTTCAGGCTGGGAAACTTCCGTGACACCTGTACATCATGCAGCAAAGTAACGGTAAGGAAACAGAAAAAGTAAAGGAGCTTACATTCAGGGGGCCGATGGTGCTCTCGGGGTCCGGAGTAGAAAATCTTGCTTGCTGCAGAGTTTTTGGGCAACACTTTCTTTCACTTCTCTCCTCTTGTGTTCGCCTCGCTTCCTTCTTTCCTCTGTTCCTACCTGTCAGCCTCTCCTTTCACCTCCGCCACGGCTCAAAAAGGCCGAAACCCAGACACGAGACGGTGCAAAATGTTCCCCTCTTGGATCAGACCCACGTACCGAAGACATGTTTATTCACTACAAACGTAGACAGAATCTATTTATTGTTGCTGCCTCTGAATATACAAAGAATCCATATTTGTTCTACCTCTCTTCCTCTCAGACACTCGATCGGCCCAGTTTCACTCGGTGGCTCCGAGGTGCTCTCCGGTTACCCGCTCGCAGCTCCACCTCCAGGTGTTGATGCGCCGGCCACAGTTTTGAGGTCGTAGACCCAAAGCCAAGATCAGTTATTGGTGTAAAAATGTAACTGCCGGCCAAAGACTTTCTCGTAAGCCTTCTGCATTGTTCACATGGCTCCTTGGTGCACATCCGCAGGAAAGAGAATGGAGTGAAAACCCCACACACTTGCAGCAAAAGCATGCATGCATACGATAATGAGCTTAGGCCTTTTGTGATGCTAAATATGAATTGCCTTTATGAGTTCATAGTGTACTCTAAAATATTGCTGGCATATACAAATGTTGCCGTTACTTAAAAATGTAAATGTATATATCAGTATGTTTATTGGAATAAAAGCTTTTGATTGAAAAAATCATCATATCATCATACTTCTGTTGCACAGGTTGTTTTTTAGTTGAGCCAGATGTTCAAAGTCTAAAAGTGAGAAATACTTTATCCCATTTTAACATTTAAACTAGTTTAGGGGTATCCGATGGGGCACTTTTGCCGTGTTTTCTTCTTAATAAGTCCACCAATGGGATCTCTTTTGGGCTTTCATGGGGAGGAGAATGTACTCATGGGAATGTGAGTATTGTATTCAGACAGACTGGGGAGAAAAACCTAAGCTTTAAGTGGAAAGACATTTTAGCATGACACACTTTGTCTTTCATATTTGCACATTTTTATCGAATGTAATAATAACATGTTGAGCCTTCGACGCTTCATTCAGCTGTAATTTAAAGTCGCGACCACTCAGAGGCAGTGCAGTACAGAAGATCTCCTGTGTTTAGATAGTGCAGCCTGTGAAGGTCATCCTGCAGCATGCTGCCATGCAGTACACTTCTTAAAAACACACCTTGTGTTCACGGTATCTGCTGACAACTTAATTATAAAAAATGAATTCAGATTTTAATCAAGGGATTTGTCATCCTTCCAGAAAACATTCACATCTACCTGCATGGTATCCAGGCGTAGAACAAGTCTGTACAAGTAATAATACCACATAATACACAAAATACACAGTCAGAAGTAAAAAATGCAGTTATATGCATATACCCCTCCACTACATTTCAAAGAGAAACTATCTTTTTATTCCACTACATTCATCTCACAGCCATAGTTGGGCCGGCTACTGCGCTGATTTAGAATATTAATACAAAACATAATCAGCAAATAAATGATGATGCACTTAAAAAAGCTAACCAAGGGATGTACACATTGTGCATCAATAATAGATAGATAGATAGATAGATATGTACTTTATTAATCCCCAAGGGGAGATTTGTTGTCATAGTAGCGCCCAACACTTTACCGACACCAAATGGAATAGACTAAATAAACTAAACACATAAAATAAAATAAAATATAAGAACAGGGATGACAGATATATACAAAATAAAATATGTGCTAATATGTATATATATATATATATATATATATATACACAATAATTATATACAATATTATATTGTGTATATATATACACAATATAATACAAATAACTATGCAGTGTGTATTAAGGAAATTAAATTAAATTAAATGTAAAAAGAGTATGCAAAATGTGCAAAATATGTAACATATATACACAATAGAATACGAATAACTGTGCAGTGTGTATTTAAGGACATTAAGTGTAAATCAACATAAATGTAAATATGAATGTGTACAGTGAAAATGAAAATTAGTGCACAGAGGATCTGTCCAGAGGTGTAATAGTTATAATATAATACTGGAGTACTTTTATTTTTTATAATATAGTATATTTTATTGCAAATGTGTCTGCACTTTCACTAAGGTACACATTTGTTAGTATTTCGTCACCGTGATAATGGTCATCGTGTAGCGTTCACGCAGGGGGCGTGTCAGCTGTCACTGGTCACATGACCCGGAAAATGTGGGGCTTGATTCCAGTGTTGGACTGCTCCCAGCTGCTGAGCTCGTGCGCTACGCAGTGCAAACCCTCCGTCTGCCCCATCACGACCCCCGCACCCCGGGAGGACTCGACTCATCGCACCATGTCGGGTAAGAAACGCTCGAGGGCTCCGCTGACACTCGCCGCCGCCCCACCGACACCGGAACACGGCCCACTCAAGCACCCGGTACCGGGGCTGCGCGAACTGCCTTCTCTCGTCCCCCCCCCAAAAAAAAGATATCGCGAATTTTAGTCAAACGCAGCATAAAATAAACGTCCGCTGCGGCGCTTTTACCGCTTCTGTGGCACGCGCACATTCAGACGCGGCGATGGCTTTTAATGGTGAGCGCAGTGATATTACGTGTGTGCTGCGGTCACTTAAAGGTTTTTATACGCGTTGGATTTGATGGGTCGCTGCAGCGGTTTGGACCAAAGTAAAGCTCTTGTAATCAAAAGGAAGCACTTCCGGTTACGATTTTCAAAGTTGACGCGTTTGAATGCGACTGGAGTTGAGTTTTTTAAAAGGGTAACATTTAGAGGGCGAATTGTGTTGAGAAAATAAAATGAAAGATTTCCGGAAAATAACATATTTTTAAATTGTTTTTTTTGTTGTCATTTTGTCTCATAATAATAATAATAATAATAATACATTCATTTTGTATTGCGCTTTAAATAGTATTTAAAGGCACCTTACAAGTGTGTGTGTGTATAACACAATCAAGACAGTGTAAGAAAAAAAATAAAAATATTGTAATAAATGTGACAAAGATATTGGGACAATATTAAGATAAAATAAGATAATCCTTTATTAATCCCTCAGTGTGGAAATTACAGGATTACAGCAGCATTGCTCACAGTAATAAGTAAAAAAACAAGTAGTATAATAACAGTAAACAGAAATAAGATAAAAGAGTAAAAACAAGAAGAATATATATATACAGACGGAGTAGAAATAGAATAAAGTCTATTAAAAAAAAGTACTTAAACGTATTAAGTTGAAAAATAATCGCATCAACGTTGTGACTTTTTGTCAACGACCATCATTTCTTGTAACCTGTCAGCCAACATTTACACTGCGGCCAATATACTTAATAAGATGGTATTGGTGAATTTTGCTCTAGCCCTAACGTTGAGGTCTGATGAGTCCACTGTAAAGTCCCCAGTATTGATGATTAGTCCAACGTGTAGCTGGTTATATTAGTTTAGCGCATAGAGACTGATAATCATCTGCTGGGTTTAAAGCACAGGAGAGTCAGTGGTATTGATTTTCTCATCTAAGAAAGCAAATAAATGTATTTCTTCTAAAATGTCCCACTTTTATTTTTAGGTTGACATAATCTTGAGGTCCCTTCATTAAAAGAGCCTTGAAATAAGATTATTTCATTTTCTATTCTATTTAAATGTAAAAATGTACTGCTTTTAGACTGTTGGCCGGACAAAAAAGCGATTTAACGATTTAAATAATTATTTTGCACTTTTCAACTTTGTTCCATAGCTAAAGTCTGCTTTTATTTTTTAAAGAAGACACTATTTACTTCCTGGTTTATTGTGGGGCCCTTGATTAACTTGACATTGTGCGGACGTGCGCTGCTATGTTTGGCCTTGAAGTTTTTGTTTTTTTTACCATTCATGTGTTTCCTGGATAAGAATTACTATGAAAATTACTCCATACAGTAATAAAGCACAATTAGAGAGTAATGCATTTTAGTATCGTATCAATATGAAACTTTACATGCAATCTCTACACATTTTATTTGCAGAAATATGCTCTCATCTATACAAATGTATATGTTCATATATTATTCGTGAATGTACGCCATTATATTTTCAAAGTTGATGCACTCGCGCCCGATTACATTGTCGCTAACATCTTAAACGTCGTACATAAATATCTGTCATGATTTAGAAATGTGCAGGACCCAGAGGTGTGGAGGTCATGTGGCCTCCTGAGTCCTCAGATGGCTCCGTGGGAACCCATCACGAGACGGGTCTTACCCTCTTTTGTTACTCGGTTTCTAGTTCCTTGGAAACCGACCCTAGCAACCAAACAACACTGCCTCTCTGATCAGGGTTTACAGAAGTCCCCCCAAAAAACGCACACATTCTTCTTGATGAATGCTTTCTGCTGGCTCTGGGCCAACTTTCACTCAAGCAGAAACACAGCGTGCCCCCCCCCCCCCCCCCCTCTTGTTTTTGTTATCTGAGGAACATGTGAGCAGTTAAACATGGCTTTATCCTAATAAGAGAAGAGGCTATTAAGGGTTTCACCGTGTAATGTATTGGTTATGATGCGTTTACAAACTATATCGATATACATCTATATCAATATGTAGATATGTGGTTATGTGGCTCAGTTTCACCAAACGCATCACAGATTTCACTGATTACTTGGGTTACTATTTGCCATTTTTGAAACCATTTTTGTGTGTGTGTGTGTGTGTGTGTGTGTGTGTTTCTCCAAGCAGACCAAGCTTTTGTGACGCTGGCCACAAACGACGCCTACGCCAAGGGAGCGATGGTCCTCGGCCGGTCGTTACTCAAACACAACACGACCAAGAAGCTGGTCGCACTCGTAGGACCTCATGTTGCTGAACCATGCAGGTAACACAGGACGACACACACACACACACACACACACACACACACTGACACTAATCGTACTGCGCTGTGTTGTAGAGATGCCCTCCGCTCCATTTTCCACGAGGTGCTCGTGGTGGACGTGATGGACTCGGGCGATGCGGCTCACCTCTCGCTGATGAAGCGTCCAGACCTGGGAGTGACCTTCACCAAGCTGCACTGCTGGACTCTCACGCAGTACAGCAAGTGTGTGTTCATGGACGCCGACACGCTGGTGAGACAGCGGAGAACACGCTCAAGTGACAGAGATAATCACCCAGGAGTTTAAAAAGTAGATTTATTACTCATTGTCCTTTTGATTGCAACATGAAAACGGTCTATATTTCATTAATTTATCCGTGCTGTGACATAACATTTCCTTTTCGCTGAGTATAAACGCATGCAGCAGCTCCGGCGCAAATTCCTATATATATATATATATATATATAGTCATTGTGCAATATATCAGCAAGTCGCATTTCTGCCAATGTATTCAGGTGCTGTCAAATATAGATGAACTCTTTGAGAGAGAGGAACTATCTGCAGCGCCGGATCCTGGTTGGCCCGACTGCTTCAACTCCGGGGTGTTCGTCTTCAGGCCGTCCGACGAGACGCACGAGAAGCTGCTCACGTTCTGCCGTGAACACGGCAGCTTCGACGGTGAGCCCCGAATGTCACACGCATAAACTTTATATATATATATATATATATATATATATATGTATGTCTTCAGATCAACTCTGGTCTAACCTTGTCCTCAGCCGACGTGTCACATATGCATCTGCTATCTGTCTACAAGTGCGTTCGAAGATTGTGACGTAATTCACCGCCACAGCGTTCTCGACACTCCTTTTCAGTTTCTATTTAGAAAAGGACGGATAGGACACAGTCTGTGGAAATGTAATACGTGTGTGTGGTGTGTTGACCGTTGTGTGTGTGTGTGTAATGGATTTCTGGAGGTTAGATATGGTGAATATTGCTGGAATTAAAGGACATTTATTCTTTTAATTTACGTCTTTTGAATCCCCCCCCCCGTCTTTTATTTAAAAATCTATTCTCACATGACTGGAACTGTTTACCTTCCTCCATCTTAATATGCCAAACCAGAGCTTCTAGCTATCTCTCGGTCAACTAATGTGTCTCAAGCATATTTGTGTGTCTCTCCGTGTCTGCAGGTGGAGATCAGGGGGTTCTCAACAGTTTCTTTAACACCTGGGCGACGGCAGATATTTCCAAACACCTCCCTTTCATCTACAACCTCAGCAGTATCGCCATCTACTCCTACCTGCCTGCGTTCAAACAGTCAGTACACAGACACAATCACACACACACACACACACACACAATCGATGTTTCGTGCTACGTTCACGTGCGGCCGACCTATTGCCCTGACTCTGTAGCCGTCCTTGTGAAATGCTTGCGTGTGTTGGGAGACATGGCGCTTATCCAGGGCCAGTTCAAAGGTCGTGCCTCTTGTGGGTCGGGGTGTTGAATTACAAGATGCTGCAAAACAGAGGAGCTGCTGGAGCTGTTGTATTTAAATCTGCACTGGACGTGTTCTTTTGTTCTTTCCTGCCTTTTCACATTTGGTGTTTTCACAGGTACGGCCACGACGCCAAGGTGGTGCACTTCCTGGGAAAGGTGAAGCCGTGGAACTACTCCTACGACGCTCAGAGGGGCGAGGTCAAAGGTCACTCCCTGTCCCCGGACCAGTGCCACCTGCATCCCGACTACCTGCTCATGTGGTGGCAGCTGTACGCCAAATCGGTGCAGCCTCTGCTGCAGCAGACGCACGGGGACGCCCCGTTCGACAGCGGCTTCGTGGACGCGCCGGTGGACGTACGTCGGCTGTTGTTGTTGTTGTTGTTGTTGTTGTGGTGTTTGAGTCCGTGTCCCGTTGTGTGTGTGTGTCGAAATGTAAACGAGCCGTGTGCGATTTGTCCTTTTTAGCCGATTGCGTAATCGTCATGGCCAGGCTGTTTCGTAACCTGCAGTTTACGAGGGGAACTCTGCTCTGAAGAAAGCCTTTTTATTTATTTATTTACTCCCATTTTAGCTCCAGATAAGAGCACTAACCAGTTTTTTGTTGCCACAACAACAAGGAAGAGACGATTAGTTCCACATTCCTCGGCACCAGTTTGTTGGCAAACGTCCGGCTTGTTGACCGTTTGAATAGCTCGCAGCGTGTCGGGCCTCCAGCAACCGTCGGGCTTCTTGCAGAGCGGCAGGAAGTTGCGATGGCAGCGTCGAAACAGGTAGTCGTAAAAGGAAAGCTGCAAAAAACCTGCCACACAAGGACGTCTTGAGCTGGGCTACAAAGTTACAACAAGTACATCTTGGAATTTAGGACTTATTTTTAATTATTTGAGGTGACACAATGCCACTTTTGCTGGCACATTTTAGATTTAAGTCTCTAAAGGCAGTCGCTTTAAAGGGCATCAGTGAACTTTCCACTTCTCCGCCATGTGTTACGGGACTTTAGCACCAAAAGAAGCTGTGTGTAAAGAGGTTGAGTTGAGCTTTAAAGCCCCCCCCCCCTTTCCACTCAAAAAGAGATTCATCACAAATAATTAAATATTAAAGAAGAATTTCTCCATCACACCAACACTATTATTTTCACATTGATCCGACCAACCGTGTAGCATACAGACGTCTGATTTGGAAGCTTAAAGTCTCCAGTGCATCTCGTGTCAAAATCATAGATTATAAACTTTTTTTTTTGTGTGTGTAAATAATTAACCAAAACACACCGGTTACATAAAACACTATACAATTCGACTTCATTTGCCCTCTGTGTTCACGCTCCGCTGCGTGAGTCTCCATCTCTTGATTTGTAGTGACTTATCGAGCGTACTTCTACTCTTACGAAGCCAGAAAACCTCGACTCTTATCTGCTGCAAGTGTGTGTTGCAAACTGTCGCGTTTGCACTTTGACCTCCCCGACCCCATGCATGCCGATCTGTGTCTCAAGCGGGGGCTGGATGTGGGGGAAAGCAGTCCTTATAAAGTGCTGCTCCGGTCCCCGTGTCATGACCCACTTCTCTGCCTCCGTCTTGTCTGTCACGCAGGCTGCGCTCCACGAGGATGGGAGTGAGGACCAGGCGCCCTTCGCCCCGCCCCCCCAGAAGGTTTCATCCGAGGAGAGGAAGCAGCGATGGGAGGCGGGCCAGATCGACTACATGGGCGACGACTCCTTCGACAACATCGCACGGAAGCTTGACTCCTTCTTGAAGTAGCGAGCGGGCGGGCGTGATGGACAGAGAGAGCACCAGTTAAAAGATCTGCGTGTGTGGGCGGAGATTTCAAAGCACTGCTCGGCCAATCACAGGGGCTTGACTAGCAGGGCGACTGGACGAACGCCTCTGTGCAGCGTTCAGCCTCACTCTCTGCATCCCGTTAGTGCGCGTGCGTGTGTGTGTGTGTGTGTGTGTGTGTGTGTGTGTGTGTGTGTGTGTGTGTGTGTGTGTGTGTGTGTGTGTGTGTGTGTGTGTGTGTGTGTGTGTGTGTGTGTGTGTGTGTGTGTGTGTGTGTGTGTGTGTGTGTGTGTGTGTGTGTGCACGAACGGGAGTGAAAGTTTGACAGCGTTCCCGTGCACTCTTTCCATTCAATTTTCCCCTCCAAAGGAAACGTTTGATGTTCCACTTTCTTTGCTGAGAGTTAGAAGAGAAGATTGATACTAAATATTAAGCTCCAGCCAGCAGCCGGCTAACTTAGCTTAGCATTAAGCTAAGTAGCTAGCCACACTTTCTTTTTTTATTTTTACACGCATTCAAAGAAAGTGTCTCAACCCTAAAGATGTTTACTGTCCGGCCTGAATGATAAGAAGTTGAACCAGGGGGGGGGGGAAATACAACGTTGAGATCCAATATTTCCGCTCGTCCTCTTCGGTTGTTGCTGAACAGGTTGCATTAATGTTGGTTTAAAAGTTTCATATATTCCTCACGGATGGTAAAAACACGCGGTTGCACAACGAAATGCCGTTGTAGCCCCGCGCATTGATGATCAAACCAATGCATTTCCTTTTAAATTTTATTTACACCAGGAACTGCAGATAATTTGGCATTAACTTTGAGCCTTCGTTGAACATCCCTGGCTCTTATGCACCCGACATAACCAGATTGTTTGGGGGGGGTTCACTCATTCCTCTATGAAAGGGAGTCGAATCGACCAATCAACACGAGTGGTTCAATCTCCTCATCTAACTCTCGGGGGAAGAAGGCAAACAAGTGTACTTCCCGAAAATGTCAGACTATTCCCTTTTTTAAGTGTTCTCGATGGCGATGGAGTCCCGAGTCTTCCGAACCGGTGGAAACCTTCAGCAACAACAGAAACTGAGAAAGTGAAATCGTTGTTTCTGGATTTTTACCACCGCTCCTATCCTGCAATAAGTCTCTCTATCTATTCAAACCACTTTAAAGCAGATATGCAGCAACTGGCTCATTTCCCCTCCCCAAAGTCCCAGCCAGTCGTGACAACCTCGCTTCGATTTAAGAGTGTTCACCTCCCCCGGAGGACTTCGGTAAACGTCCCCATCTGTGCCTCCTGACGCTCACCAGCTCCATGTGACTCCAGCTTTTTAATATCTGGTGTCGTAGGACGAAAAGCCTGTTATGTTTGATTCGCATTGGCACAGAGTTTTTAAGAAAAGTGGGTCAGAAATGAAGTCCTTCCACATCCTGAATTGATGTTGATCGTCTTGTGTGTGTATTTGTGTGCGTGCGCTCCCCTCCGGGCATCTTTCCTCTCTGCATGTTACGTAACGTCCTCCTGCCAGATCTCCACGTCAGTACCCCCCCCCCCCCCCCCCCCCCCCGTTCCTCCACTTCCCTTTCTGTCGTGTTACCAGCCGCCTTATTGCCGTTCACTGTTTACAAAAACCACTTACTGTACCTGCTGCTAGCACAACACGTCAGACTTTGTCGAGCCCCTCCGTCCCCGTTACCTATGCCTCTCTTACTTCACTCCAGCTGTGTGACCTCAAACTAAAATAGAACAAGAACAGCGTAGCCGACGCACTCCCCCGACAAGGAGCTGGCGAGGTTGGGAAAAGAAAAGCCCATGTGATTTTTTTTTTTCTCCAATCTTTTTTCGGCCTGCTCAATCCTGAATATGCATGAGCGTGGGAACGTACCTGTAATGCAGATCTGTCCCGCCACCTAGCTGTTAACTGTACATCCCTGTAGAAGCGCTAATAAAAGAACTGGTGAAGAATTACCCTTTTATCCATCACAAGTTTATTTTCGATTTACAGGGCTTCATTTTCATCTGTTTTGGGCAATGAGATGTCACAGAATAGTGGAAAATGGCTCAAAGTGACGTCATTTCGAATATCTTGGTTTGTCCCGACTCATCTTCACATTTGAGAAGTACTTAACCACTTAAATGATTATTAGATTGTGTAGTAAACATGTTTCCCTTTTTTGAGTTTCATGTTTTTGGTTAAACAGACGTTGACGTTATGAAAGCTGCAGTCTGTTTAAATACAGCATCTACAAACATATTATATCTGCAGGCTGCCACATACAGAACATGTCTGAATCGTCACTGGAAGATTCCTTTTAGACTAAATCCTCCATGTTTTTAACCGTCTCCTACGCATCACACATGGTTTGTCCTATGAATGGATCAGTATCAAAACTTGAACCGTTTACAAAGTCGTAGAAATAAAACAAATTGGAATATTCACGATAAACTACAAAATGAAAAATGTCAAAATATGAACATAAACTTGTTGTACAAAAAAAAGAAATCTCTGCGCAGCCCTTCAGATTTTACAAGAGCAACTGACGTATGAACGTGGGAACCGCACGTCTACAGCTCCATCAGAGCTTTGATCTCGTCCATGCGAGACGTTTTCCTGTCGGGGTTTCTGCAACCGAAGGCCTTCTCCACCAGGTCCTGCTTCTGCTTCTGGATCTTCACCATGTTCTCCTCCACGGAACCTTTCACAATGAACTGCAGCAACAGAACGCACACAAAATCTAAATATATTGTATTAAACTATGGATAATGCAAATGGCTTTCAGCCCGAGAATGTAATATTGTACGTCATCGAGCTGAAGAAATCATTTAAAATCATCAGGGACCTGAACATCTGTCTCGTTTTACCGTCTTCACAGTGTAAACCAGCAAAGGAACACTCGATGCCTTAACACCAACACTAAAGTACCAACACATGCGGTTCAGTGAAAGGTTCCTGACCTTGGTAACGAAAACGTTCCTCGTCTGTCCCAGGCGGTGGCAGCGGTCGATGCACTGCTCCTCTGTGGCCGGGTTCCACGCCTAAAACACAGCCAAGAGCAAGCGGACATGCGGTTAGGAATCCCCTTCTTCCTGGAAACACTTTCGGGGGTTTCTTGCGATCAATTTTATTGTTTCGTTTCCATTAAAGAGTAAAAAATGTCACAGTATCAACAGATTGCATCAAAAATCCCTTCAACGTGCACAACCTGACACTTTTATTAATAAACCGTGTGTCTGGTTGGCATCTGGACAAAATCTGCACTTACGGGGTCCATGAAGTAAACATGAGAGGCGGCAGTCAAGTTAAGCCCCACCCCTCCAGCTTTGAGTGACAGCAGCATGATGACGGGGCCGTCGGCTGCAGGGCTCTGGAACTCCTGGATGACCTGAGTCCTCTTCTTTTGGCTCAGGGTGCCGTCAAAACGCACAAAACTGAACCCGTGCTCTCTGGTGAAGAGAAATGAGGACGACGCCAGGAGACGGAGTTATGGAACGACGACGCGGACAATTTAATCATTTAAATCTCAAAAAAGGATCCACGCAAATTTAAATAAAAAAAATACAAGCACGGACCTCTAAAACTCCTGCTACTGTGAATGTGTGTGTTACCTGAGTGGAGTCTCCAGGATGGTGAGGAAGCGTGTGAACTGAGAGACGACCAAACACTTAATGCTGCTGTCTTCACATCGCAGCCGGAGCAAGTTTCCCATCAGCGCCTGCACCTGCAGCGAGAAACACCCCCCCCCACACCCACACACACACACACACACACACACACACACACACCAAAAGAAAACTCACTTCAGAGGAGGAACGACACGGCTCTCGTGAAGTAGCATTTCAGCACATTGTCATCACGGCTCAATAACAGTGACTTCTAAATTAAATAATGAGGGAAAGAGTCACTAAACACTAAACCATCCTCAGTGTGTGCAGCTGTACCTTTGAGCTCGTCCTCCACTTATCGGGGTTTGTATTTTTCTCTTCCTCCATTTCCTCCTGTGGAAACTCCACCAGTTCATTGGTCTTTATCTCACTTCGACAGAGGGGACAGCGTGCTGTTTCCTACACACACACACACACACACACACTGAAGTGAAAACTGGCCTTTTTCCTCCAGGGGTCGAATGACAACTCCAATTACAAACCGGTGCGTGTTACCTGCTCGGTGCCGATCACCTGGGCGATGCAGGGCCGGCAGTAAACGTGGGCGCAGTGTGTGATGACGGGCAGGCGCACCGAATCCAGACAGACGGAGCACTCCTCGTCGGAGCCGCTGGCCAACACGAAGCGCAGCTTCTCGATCAGACGCTCTCGCATCTCCGCCGGTGTTGCCGCGGCGCCTGCGAGGCAAAAAAATATTTGATGCGTCCAAAATGCAAAATGAACACGGCGGAGAAGACATCTTTCAAACGTCGCTTGACCATTTTTATTTTGGTGAATGTGGGGTTTTTAGAAAGGTTTACACTATGATTATACCCGTTTTATACACGTGGGGTTGGGAGGATCATGAAACAGGAAATGAAGAGAGAAAGAGACATAAAAAGGAGGTAGTTGAGAAAGACACATTTAAATATTATTATGATAAGAATTAGGAGAGGGGCTTTTGCACAGCAGGGATTCTCACCGGTGCAATCAATAACACTAACAAGGGCTCCTTTCCAATCGTGCACAACAGCAGAGCCTGGAACAGGTGCAAGTGACTCGAGGGCTCCGGAAGCTGGACGCCACGTTATTTAGTTATTTAGTTGTCACACTGCAGGTCTTACCCAGGTCCAAGGATGTCTTTGACAGCAGATCAGGGTGGCAGCAGTGCTGCCGAAGCCTTATCAGGATGGCCAACACATCAGCATAGTTCCTCAAGACTGTCCCTTCAGTTACGTATCTATAAAACACACACAAACACACACACACACACACACACACACACAGTTCAGATAACTTTTACAGGAAGATAACTTAACGATGTCGCCGTAACATCTAACGGACATTTATCCACAGCTGTATGTTCTGTCTTTATTTATTTTTTTGCTGATCAGCATCATCCTGCTGTTGATCTGTTCAAACGTGCACGCACATGCACGTGCACTCCCACACTGACACGTACCTGCCGATGGTATTCCTCCCCTCGTTGCGAGCCAGCTCGTACTCCTCTCTTTCCGACTGGCTCAGCTCCACCTGCTCCACGCATACCGTCTTCTCGGGCATAGCCACCAGGGGGCGCCCGTTCACCTCGCTGCCCTTGGTCCGCCTCAGGGTGATGCACTTCACCAGGGTCTGCAGGTTCCTGTGTGCACAGCATCGATTGTCTTTGAGTTTATTAATATCCGATTATCAGCTTTCTACACTGAAGAATCAACATATTTTCTTAACACATATCGCAACCTTATGAAATAGCAAACTGATCAATTATTATAGGACTTCTGAATGTCACGACTCAAAGCTTTATACACTGATTTCACTCAGACAGACAGCGCCCCCTGGAATCGGAGTGTAACATAGCACTTGTGAGCACGCACTGCAGGCCGGCCCGGTCTCCTTGAGTGACGGGTCTCTGGATCACTCGGTTCCACCACTCTCTGGCATCGAAGGGCTTCAGACGCAGGAAGGCCAGCAGCATCCATAGGTCCTTCACACTGTTCTGGATGGGAGTACCTAAAGGGATGGAAGAATGAACACACACACACACACACACACACACACACACACACACACACACACACACACACACACACACACACACACACACACACACACACACACACACACACACACACACACACACACACACACACACACACACACACACACACACACACACACACACACACACACACACACACACACACACACACACACACACACACACACACACACGCACACACGCACTTGGTAATTGTCTTAATACTCAGGCCGGATCTGTTTGTCAGTATTTGTGGTGGCAACGATGAATAAATGTACCATCTACTAAACATCCCGACTAAGTACGTTTATGTTTTCACATGTTGGACTATCTGTGTGTGTGTGTGTGTGTGTGTGTGTGTGTTAAAGTGCAGGTATACCTGACAGAATCCAGCGCCGCTGACCTTTCAGGTCAAGCACAGCCTTACTCATCTGTGCCTGAGGGTTTCTTACGACGTGTCCTTCGTCCAGCACAACCCGCAGCCAATTGATCCCATGGAGGGGACTCTTATTCTGAAAGGTAAACGAGACATTACATTTGAAAAGATAAGCTAATTATCTCTCAAGAGACTATTGGAATGAATTCAGCACGCAGTCCTGGTTCAGGTCAGATGTTAATTTGCACGTGACCCGTCTGCACTCACCCCAAAGTCGGCAGAGAGGACGTTGTAGGTCGTGATCACCACGTCCTGAGAGGACAGAAAGGCTTTGCTCCGGTTGCGCTCTGCGCCGTAGTACAGATACACGTTGAGCTTTACGTTAGCGCGCACATGCTGCTCAAACTGGTCCTGCACACACACACACACACACACACACACACACACATACGGACAGAGAAAGACAACATGACATGGCTGACTTTGGGGATGGAAAGGTAGCATTGAACAGAGCAAATGGAGGCATTGGCTTGACGTGATGAAGATTCTCAGGTACTTGAAGTCATAAAGACTCTCTCCCCCCTCCTCACTATCTATGTGGAAAGCGATTATCTCCTTGTCGTTTGAGGAGTTTAGGACCAGACTCTTGTCCGACTGACCCACCCCCCCCCCCCCACCTCACAGAAAGTATGCCTACCAGCCAGTTGCTGATCACAGAGAGGGGGCAGAGGATGAGAGTTGTTCTTGCTGATAAGTCATCTGCACTTTCTGTGATGGAGGAGTCCACACCTGAACATACAAAGAAAAAGGTATACAAACATCTCTAATATTACAACAATTTCTTCTTCTTTTTTTTACCCCCCTACTGTTTGAACTCACTCGTTGTAGGAGTGGCAGTTTTCTTCTTCTTTAAGCTTGTAGGTGCTGCTGAGCCCCCCAGGGCTGCAGCAAAGTCCAGATCCTCAAAACATTTCGGGGCCTCTGCACATAAAACATACACATAGTGTGACACGGGTCATTTCCAGAAGATTCCCTGTCAAGCTTCGTCACTCAGTGTCTTCATCATGCACAGACATTTACACGAAGATACGATGAGCGCACAAATACAAAGACGTGTACCTTTAACGGGCTTTCGCTTGGCGGCTTTCTTCTTTCCTTTGCCGGTACCTGGAAGTGGAGAAGCCAGGGACAAAATGTATGGAAGCCACAAGAGGAGAGTAAGGCGAACGGAAACAAGCAAAGAGCGTGAACAGGGTGGTACGCGTGGAGATGTGGAGAGTAAGGTCGATTCTTACTCTTATCCGACTTGTCCACTTCATCTGCTGAATCGACACAGATCACCTCCACCTGGGAACTGATCCACACAGGAGCACATCAGACATATACGCAGAGCAAAGTGAAGCCAGCGAGAGAGTCATTTGCATTCTTACCTTTACACAAAGATTTTTTTTTTTAATGATTTTTTTTGGGGGGCTTTTTTTTTTTGTGCCTTTATTTGATAGTGCAGCTCTACACAGGAAAAGGGGGGGTGGATGACCTGCAGCAAAGGGCTGCGGGTTGGATTCCAATCTGGGCCGCTCCAGTACAGACTCATAAGCTACCTGGACACCAACCTTTACACACGATTCAATTATACAGTGGTAATTTAAAAAAATACAATATGATCTGAGCATGCCAAATTCAGTTGCACCACACTTACATGTTTGTGTGCTTAGAACCAGCTGCTGCTGCATCAGTCACTCCGGCTCCATCGCCTGCGCTGCTGCTCCCTGAAACAAAAGAAACATCACGTCTACCGTTACATTTCCACACACACACACACACACACAAACACATAAACACACTACATCTAATTTAGTAGAAATTGAGGTTACCTTCCACTCGGGAGGGCTTCTCTGGTTTCGTCTTGGCTTTGGCAGGTGATGGCGGCTCCTCCTGCACACACACACACGCACACACACACATGTACACAAACACTTTATGATGGCTGAAGCCAGGCAGACGGCACGCCGATCGGAAAAGAACTCGTTCGCGACACGTACGCATTTCTCCACAGGCAGAGGCTTTCCTTTGTGGAAGTTGGTGAGAATCAGAGCGATGGTCGTCAGAGTTTTTCCCTGGAGAAACACAAAACAGGGGTTTCGGTATTCATTTACTTCCGCCAATAAGCAGATTATTTTTAATAGTAATGAAATCCAATAACCGTGCAGTGTTTTTTTTTCTCTCACCAGTCCCATGTCGTCCGCCAGTATCCCCCCGCGAACTCTCTCAGGTATTTCTTTGGCGGAGAAGCACGTGAGTCGGTTGTAGTAGAGCTCGCCCCTCCTCTCCCAGAAGGGGGGCAGAGCGCTTTTGTTTTCCCGCGCACACATCCAGGACAGCGCCTGCTTCTGGTGAGGCAGGAGAGGAGTGCCCACTGCCTGCAGAGGGAGAGAGTGATAAAGATGTACAATATAAGACAAAATGCTGACCACAGATGTATGTATGCACATTAAATAAATACAGATAAACTGGTCCAATATGGACCTCGGCTGCTTGTTTCTCTCCGTCTTCACTCTCCATCAAGCCGTCAAAAAGGTTGTCGAATGCATTCTTCAGCTGAAAGAAAAAGATCATTTATACTTTATATCACTTTTAGCATTCAAATTATACAACATTAGAAGAAGGAATTCTGAGCACTAAAAAGTCCTACCTGTAAATTATTTTATTAAAAAAATAGTTTATAAGCAGATCAAAACAAATGCAAATAATTTATTTTTTACTTCAATTACATGTGTCGAGAAAATGTCATTCTATAACGGTTTATAATATTCACTACATTTAAGTAGATTACCTCATCTGGAGTTAGTAGGATGGTCACACCTTTTTTAGACAAAGCACGAGCACCTTGACTATTCTGATTTGCACCTGAAATCACACACACACACACACACACACACACACACACACACACACACACACACACACACACACACACACACACACACACACACAACAAATGGTAAAGTGGGAGACAATACCTGAAAACTTGACATGTTTTTATTGCAACACAAGCTCTGTATGTGTGCATCAGTGTGAGGACATCCACGAGGAGGCGAGTGAGCCTGGATGCTGGAGTGCGTTCGGTTTCGTACCTGTTGCTTTGCCTCCTCCCGTGTTCAGTTTGAATCCGCGGCGGGCCATGTTTTCCTTCACTGTATTTTGGTTTTCTTCCTTCCCCCAGAAGGACAACATCAGCGGCATGGTGAAGGAGTTCTTCGTCCCAGAGTGTACCACCCTGATACGGCGGCGACAACAACAACAACAACAACAACAACACACACACACACAATCAGACTGTATTCATCCAACTGTGATCACTGTCGACCTGAGTTCACAGTGCATAGCACATGATATGAATAATAATATCCATCAATAGCACCCATATAAGCCTACATTTAGACATGCCAATGACAATAGACTCACCCCTCAACTTTGGCCAAATTGTTGTCCATGACATGGGCCATGGCTGCTGCCAGCTCCCGCTTGATGTGGCCCACTTGGTTGCCATAAATGTTGGCGACCATCACTGCATTGCGGTCGTATTGGTTCTGGGGCTGTCTCACTAAACCGACCATTTCACCTTGATTCACCTGTAAAGAGGAGATGAGTTCAAGGTCCCTCAACCTGCATCTGCGGTGCACTACAAGAACTCAAAGGGGAAAGGGGGGTGGGCTCGATCCTCACCACCCCGGAGTAGTATCTGAGGCCGACCACGGTGCCCTGCAGGTGGCCAAACAGCACGCTGCCATCTGCGTCCGGCTCCTCGGACGCCGCAGCCCTGATGGCCTGGGAGAGGGTCTCCGCGCTGAGGTCGTAGCGGTCCGTGAAGAGGTCCACCTCTCCGTGCCTGTCACTGCCGAACCTCCACCTGCCGGGAAACATCACACCTGCGGCGCGCGCAGAGACACCCACAAACAGAGAAAAAGGAGAAAGAGAAAAGTCGTGTGAACAGTTGGAGGTTGAGGCGCTGGGTTGAGGTATTTCGTGAGCTGCTCGCGCGCTGTATTGAGGGCGATTTAGTCGGTAAATAAAACCTCGTACTATTTTTCTTCTTTGAGAGACGTTTTTTTGTTTCTGTTGCTGTTGTTTGTGCTACTTTCTGATCGTGTGTCACCGCCAGTAGCCGTTAAACGTGTAACTTCCGGTAGTGACTTTCAAAATAAACTCAGACGTTTTATGAAGCTGTGACCTATATCCTTTAGAAATCTGTCTGGTGTATATCATCATTATGAATATTTGGAGTAGAAATGTGTTATTTTATCTAGTATTGACAGAGACACTGATATACGCTTAAATCGAAAAGTGTGAGGGGGGGTTATTATTGTGGTATTTTTGGGAGGTATTTATTATTGTGGTAATTTTAATTTTGTGGGGACTTACTGTTAATATAACAGTTGCATTTTTGCATCACTATGATATCCAGTGGCGGTTACATTGTATTAGTCAACGATTTTCTATTAGGCTCTTTAATCAGCTTTTACTGGTTGAAATGGTCGGATTATTACAATTTTAATATTCAGAATCTTCAGTATATAATCGGTGCTGAGCAGTATACAATGTATTTTATATATTAATATTTCTCACAATTGAGCCTGATATTTGGGATTGGATGCTACTAATTTTGTGATTTTAATTTTATAGAGCAACGGTCAACTCTACCAATTGAGTTGATGGACATAAAATATACTTTGGCAATCATTAATTAATCATTTTTAGCGCGCTAGAGTAGATATATTTTATTCTGAAATCAGTCACCTTGTTTCCGGTGTTGTGTCCGTCTACTATTACAGTCCGACTTGCCACACGGGCGGCGGGCAGCTGCTTCTCCCCGCAACCGTATTTTACGCGCCCTTTGCGAAACGCCCAATGAGCGCTACGGAAGCCGCGAGGGCCCCTCGATTCCTCGGTTTTGGCGTCTACGGCGTTCCGCTTCCTCTCCGAAGTTCCTCCCCGGACCAAACAAGGAGCCAGTCCGAGAGAACTCGGGGAGAAAGACGGGGCAAATAAGTGAGTGAGATTAAAGACGGTATTGTTTTTGTCACACCTTTTTAGGGAAGTTTGTGATATCTCAGCGAAAAACCTGGGCCTTAAAAACGGAGTGAAAATCGTCGGTGACGGGGCGGAGTTTTGTGTGTTTTGGGCCGGTCGTTTTTCTTTTTTTGTTCTTTTTTTCTGTTGCGGTTGACAGCAACCGGTGAGTTTACGTTTGCTCATTCAACACAGTCAACGAACCGCTCTTACTGTATAGTTGCATAATTGGTGATAGGTTGGATATCGTTAACTGTATTTTCGGCACTGAGTGGCTGCTTCTTCTGTAATGGTTGAGGAGACACTTTTCTGGGACCTTAAGGGGAGAGGCGGGGGTCAAATAAAGTGGGCACAAGATCTTCGTGCTGGTGGGATTTGTAGCTTGCTTAATTTTAAATCCAAAGTAAATGCTCGTCGCTGTAGTCGTGTAAATAACACGTGATGTCAATGCAAAAGCGTTGTCTGGCCTACTTCACCTAAACGGGGCTGTGAATATCTGACCCAAGGTCGGTTTGGTGGATAAAAGGCAGAAGACACTTCAAGTTGTTCTCTAAATCCAGGTGCAACACACCTACAGTATAATGTGTGTAAGGCTACAGTACACACCTTTTTTTGTTTAACATGTATTTTTTCGGCTCAGGGTTTTGGAGATGATCACGTCTGCAGTACACTGGATTTAGAAGAACTCAGATGGGCATCGTTGTCCTAAAAATGTTACCTGCATTTACTTGCTTTACTGCCCACTGAAGGGTTTCTTATACCTGCAACTGAGAGTTCAGAGCTTCATGAGGGAGACGGCAGACAACTTAATGGAGTTAATGTGAGTTGCACCGGGGGAGTTTGGAATCATTCCCTCTGCATTTCTAAAAATCTGTGACTGCGAGTCAAGACTGGTGATCCTGCAGCTAATACTGAACCATCCATTCATGCTCTGGCCCCCCGAACACAAACAGACTTTTGACTGCAAATCCTGAAGCTGTTTTATTTGTTTGTTTTTTGTACTCGGTCCAGACTGTCTCACCGAGTTCTGACGGCGTCCTGGGACTTCAGGTCGCCAGGTTGGTGATGTGAGTTGTCAGGTTGTTGACACAGGGGTGAGGCGGCTGTTTGATTAACAGGATAAGGTGTTCAAGAGTGGGTGTGCAGCTGGGCAGAGTGTTTACTGCCCTAATCAGGGAACTGACTGTAGAGGGAGTCAGTGTGCACATATACAGTACAAATGTGTGTGTGTTTTTATGTCTTTCTGTGTGAGTGAATGAAAGGGGTTAGGGTTGTGTGTGTGTGTGTGTGTGTGTCTGTGTGTCGGCTTCATCACTCCTTCCAGGAAGTCCTCTGCAGAATTTCCTTTTTATAGAAGCTGAATACAAAAGGCCTGCTGTCCACTTCCTGTAAACAGCTCGGTGGCTATGCGTTCGTTTTGCAGCGTTTTGGTTGGCCGTCCCAATCCTGTGACCCTCTGGCGCTCGGGGAGTTCCAGGATGAGGAAGTGGGCTTCCCCTGATGGCGGCCGGCCACAGGGAATAGAAAGTGTCCTCCGATGTAGCGAGAGAGCACAGAATGAGGAATAGAAATCGGAAAGGACAGAGGGGCGTGACCGGCTCCGAAATGATGATGAAAAGAGAGTTTATGCGAATTGAGGAGAGATGAGAGATGAGAGATGAGAGGTGTGTGTGTGTGTGTGTGTGTCTGTGTTGAGCGAGCACGGTGAGGGAATAAATTAGAAACTAATAAAAGCACAGACACAGGAATGTGAAGGGAGGGTTCAGCCTGCAACTGAAGATGGAACGTATCCAGATCAAAAGAGCTGAAACAGTCGATCAATCAACTATTCAATTGACATAAAGATATTACAAACACATTTTTACAATCAATTAATCATTTGAGATAGGGGGGGGGGGGGGTTATGTGCCAGACCATTCCTCTGCGGTGGCCTGTAACCTCCCCGTGTTGGCACCGATCCCTTTTATACGCCTTGTTTGCTATATCGATCATCTCCGTATAACTCAAAAAAATGTCATACTATTCTTGAAGATGACTAAATTATAAAGTCTTTGTCGACACGCTAGCTAATCAATCCACGAATCATAAAAGTGCTACTCGGCTGTATGCAGTTAGACGCACAAGCGTGCAGCCTGCGGTGCTCGTGTGCACCTGCCTGCTCCCCTCAAAGTGTTTTTTTTTCTTTTCTGCTTCGCTCAAAGCTACAGAAAAGATGTTCCAGTGCTCACAATGGATCCCCTGTTGGCAAGGTGGGTGTGGGTGTGGGAGTGGGAGTGAGTGTGTGTGTGTGTGTGTGTGTATATGAGTAGAGCACGCCCAACCCCTGCAGCTATGAAATTCCTACTGAGAGACAACAAGCCTGGACAGCTAGCACCCACTATTCAGTCCAACACACACGCACGCACAATATTTTCAAAGTCACTGACTGTGACTTTGAAAATGCACATTAAGCCCGGACCGGGTCTAATTTTACCCTGTCGGAACAAGAATACACTTGTCTCCTCCAAGATCGCAGAGGAATGAAGGCGGCCTGCGAAGACTTGCCCCTAGATGAGAGAAAGAGGGGTAAGGAAGCAGCAGTGAGAGGCCAAGTAGATAAATGAGCGCTGGGGGGGGGAAGAGGTGCACACACTCGCTGGGAATACAACCGTTTCTTTATTTTTATCGCGTACATGGTCTTCTGTAGGACGCAGAAGAGGCAACAAACAGGTGAGTTACCTTGTGAATAGCTCGTATGAAAAGAGGCGAGGGCATCGCAACAGAGCGAGGGTTAATTCTCAACGTTGTGTTTTTACAAGCGTGTGAAGGTTCTGATCAGATTACATGATCCACGGCGTGGAAAACAAGGGAGGGGGGTAACGCAGCCTTGAGACAACTTCGTGCTCTTTGTGTCTTCGGCTTGTGGCCCGAGGGCATGTCGGCTTGAGCGAAATGGTTAATGCGTCAAGGAACCTGAATCTAGATATCTTCACGGGTCCAAGGTTCTTTATTTATTATTGTACAATAAAATGTAGTTGTAGTCCCTTAATGCTACAAGAAAAACCTTGGTGCATACCTGTAGTGCATTTTTTTTTTTTTCAGGATGAATTTAAACAGCCAGAGAAACATTGTCCATTAACTGTGACAACGTTTGTCAGAGGTCAGCGGGTCAGCAGAGTTGTAGCAGGAGGAGGCTTTATGTGTGGAAAAGAGAGAGAGAGAGGGGGAGGGGGGGGTCATAGGCATACCTGCTATACCTGAGCCACGTCTGTCATCCGGGTTTGATATCATGCGGCGTGTCGGCGGCGTTCAGACACAGGAAGTGAGTAAACCTTTTGTTTGCTTCCTGTTTCCCGTCTGTGATGTCACCCAAGAATGCAGACTGCCGCTCGGAGACGGATCAAACTGCTGGCTCTGCAAGACTGGAGGCGTTGCTTTTTGTGTGTTCTTACGCGTCGTGTGTGTGTGTGTGTGTGTGTGTGTCCACAATCTCACCATATTAGGGGAATGGATAACAATCAGCGTGTCAGTGGTGGAAGAAGTACTCGTACCAAGAACCAATACAACGGTGTACAAAGTCTTTCATTCAAATTCCAACTTTAATATGACATAAAACAAGCCAAAAAGATGACCAAACCACCGGTTCAATGCATAATAATGTATTGTATTTCATCTGTAGTGGAGTAGAAGTATATAGTATCATGAGATGCAAGTACTTCACAATTGCTGTTTCTGACGTTGCACACCACCCAGCTCAGATTTCCTTCTTCAGATACTCCTCTCCCTTTAACTCCAGTTGCCATACCTCTCTCTCTCTCTCTCTCTCTCTCTCTCTCTCTCTCTCTCTTCCTTCCACATTCATGTGTTGCTGTGAACTAGACTCAACACGTCACTTTGCCCATTCAGCCTGGCTTCCTGTTCACACTCTCTGTTCCCTTCGCTCCTCCACTCGGCGCTGACCCGCAGATTGTGGCATGGATGGATTAGTTAGGTCTGTGTGAAGGCTTCCTCACTTTTTATTTTTATTTATTTGGTTTGTTCAAGTCTTGTTTCCCTCGGTGTGATGTAGGCTAAGCTGTGCTCTATTTGCAACCGTTTGTCAGTAGCATTTTGGGCTAACGTGTATGGCTTTTGAGTAGCATTGTGAAATATCAGAAAAACAGGAAGCGGCTGATTTGAGCGTGCAGACCGACTTACTGTTATTCCTTGTTCTGATTGTCTTGTGTGCAGGTGTACCTGTGTGTAGATGTGTGACAGCGGAGTGTGCGAGGACAAGCCCCCCGCCCCCCCTGTCAGGATGAGCAGCCAAGGAGGAGGAGCCAAGGACCCCCAGTCGGCCAATCACAGCTCTCGGCCGCTGCCGTCTGTGCCCGAGGAGAGGAAGTCCAGAAACAAGATCATCTCCATGTTTGCCTCTGAGAAAGGTAAGAGGCGTGGACACGTATTTGAAACAGAAACAAATCACACTCATTGCAGTGGATGACCAACACTTTGACCCTTGACCTTTCACCTGCAGGAGGCAGGAAGAAGGACCGGGACAAGGACAGACCCGAGATCTCCTCCCCCTCAGACTTTGAACACACCATCCATGTGGGTTTTGATTCAGTCACTGGAGAGTTCACTGTAAGTATCTCAACATGAATACGGTGTCAATCTGCTTGTTTGTGTTTGTGTTTGTGACATTTTACAGACACAAATCTACTCATCTAACTCTCCAAATGTATTTCCAAAGGGCCAAAGGTCGTATTGGATCAAATCAAATATGCAAACAGGAAGTCACTGTAGCATCACATGCTGTAAAATAACTGACTACCAGAGCTCCTCTGTGGGACCTTTTTAATATTTTGGAGTTTGTTGTTTCAAGGGTAGATCTCTATGTGTGTGTTTGACTGTGTGTGTGTGTGTGTGTGTTTCTTTCTCCAGGGCATGCCGGAGCAGTGGGCCCGTCTCCTGCAAACCTCCAACATCAGTAAATCAGAGCAGAAACAGAATCCTCAGACCGTCCTCGACATTCTCAAGTTCTACGACTCCACCAGTGGAAAACAGAAATACCTCAGTTTTTCCGCCTCGGGTCAGTTTTTTTTTTTTCGTTTTTTTTCTCCCCATTTACAGTAAATAAAAGTCCAATGTTGTAACTGCGCAGACTCATCCTTCCTTTTTTTAATACTTTATCCCTTTCAGATAAAGACTCTCAGTCGGTGAGGATTTCCATTCTCCCCCCCCCCTCCCATAACGTTACATTGAATATACATTCGTACTATATGTCTGAAACGTCATCCGGGTTTAACCTGCTCGTGTTTGGTGTTGCAGCCCGGCAAGCAGGGCACGGCGACCTCCCAGTCAGGTGGCAAAGATGGAGAGGATGACGACGATGACGACACGCCGCCTCCGGTGGTGGCGCCGCGGCCGGAACACACGAAATCGGTGAGTTGAAACAAATTTATGACATTACTGTTTTTTTTTTGTTTGTTTTTTAAACGTTGTAATATAGGAAAGTGGCACTTGGGGAAACTAAAATAATTATTACAACCCTTTTTTTTTTTTTCTCCCTGTATGCTCTTGAAATAAACACTTTTTAAAGTATGCTGCGAGCCGATAGAAATAAGAAGGGCGAGGTCACCCAAGGTCAACCTTGCTGGAATGCTTCTCTCTCCTGTGCTGCGTCAGGTGTACACGAGGTCGGTGATAGACCCGCTCCCGGCTCCGGAGGTAGACGGCGCCTCTAAGGCAGCTGACAGGCAGAAGAAGAAGGGCAGCGGCAAGATGACCGACGAGGAGATCATGGACAAGCTCAGTATGTAAAACACACACAGATTCACGCCGGAAATGACACTTTCAAGGCATAGCCACGTACTATTTCTGGCTCCAGTAGAGCTGATCAAGCTATTTTTTATTTTAATTTTTTTTGTATGACTCCTATAGGAACTATTGTCAGCATTGGAGATCCTAAGAAGAAATACACTCGCTATGAGAAGATCGGCCAGGGGTGAGTCCCAACTCATGTGAACATTGGAAGGTAGTTTAGTGGGGTTTTGCTGGTCCAAAGTGACTGAAAAGAGGGCGATTTATTAAAGGTTATTTCACCTCTTACTGTTTGTCACTTTCAGGGCGTCTGGCACAGTTTATACAGCCATAGATGTCGCCACAGGACAGGAGGTACGGTTACTTCCCTTTTTGTATCCGCCAGCACGAAGATCATTAGCTTGTTGGTTTCCTCTCAACTTAATAGTTCCATTTGGTAAAAAGTGAGATGTTCATGTCTTTTTGTTGTTGTTTTGTTTTGTTATTATACAGCAGGTCTTGGTTCTCTATAAATACTGTGAAAGTATCTAAACGCTCAATCCAGACAGTATGAGAATATATAAAGAGGTTTTTGAACATTAAATGATGAACCTGGTAATGAGCATAATATGTCTATAATGTTGAGGCTGGACTGAGGAACATCAGTGGGCGGGTAGAAACTTTAAAATTTTTAGCAGTAGAAAGTAACCTGAAGAACTAGCTGAAGGTTAAAGTGCTGGTTTTGTTTTGTTACTGTAATCGCAGCATTTTAAGGTCAGCTGTCTCAATACAGATTTTTCTTGAAAACTTATTTAAAGGAGAGTTATTTTTTATCTTGCAAGACTACATACAAAAAAACTGAATTGAACTGTTTTCACTTGACATAAGTATTAGTTGCGCCTCCTAATTACCCGCCTAGCGTGTGTGTGTGTGTGTGTGTGTGTGTGTGTGTGTTATTGGTGGCACCACTTTCACACCGCGTTGTGTCCTGCAGGTGGCCATCAAACAGATCAACTTGCAGAAGCAGCCGAAGAAGGAGCTGATTATCAATGAGATCCTGGTCATGAAGGAGATGAAGAACCCCAACATCGTCAACTTCGTAGACAGGTAGCACACCGCGACCGGACCCAGCACACACCCACGGCGCCTGGTTGACTGCTTCGTGGATATGACTGACTGTGTGTGTGTGTGTGCATTTTTAGTTTCCTCGTAGGAGACGAGCTCTTTGTGGTGATGGAGTACCTGGCCGGCGGCTCCCTAACCGATGTTGTGACGGAGACGTGCATGGACGAGGCTCAGATCGCAGCAGTCTGCAGAGAGGTAGGATTCTCTTCAGACGACCGAGCGTCCGAAACCTCCCCGTCAAAGTTTTTTTTTGCTCATTGCTGCCACCTGGAGTTCAGTGAAATAGTGTGAACGGAATAAATGCTTTTGGGGATCCTAACCCCACTCCCTCTCTGTGTCCAGGTCCTCCAGGCTCTGGAGTTTCTTCATGCCAACCAGGTCATCCACAGGGACATTAAGAGCGACAACGTACTGCTGGGGATGGACGGCTCAGTCAAACTCAGTGAGCGGAGTGCTCGACGCAAACACGCACATATCCACGGACGCACGTTGCACACAATCTGACTGAATATCACTTTTTTTTCTCTCTCTCTCTCTCTCTCTCTCTCTCTCTCTTTTGCAGCTGACTTTGGCTTCTGCGCCCAGATCACTCCGGAGCAGAGCAAACGTAGCACCATGGTGGGAACCCCGTACTGGATGGCTCCAGAGGTGGTGACCAGGAAGGCCTACGGCCCCAAAGTGGACATTTGGTCTCTGGGCATCATGGCCATAGAGATGGTGGAGGGAGAGCCTCCGTATCTCAACGAGAACCCACTCAGGGTGAGTGTGTGCGCGCTGGGAGAAAGAAGGGACGGGGGGGGTGGGTCTGTTTCGGCGAGTTAATTTCAATATCATAAATCTTTTTGAATATTGTTTTGAATATTTTAGTTTATAAAAATAGCAGAAAAATGACAAAACCCCAAAGATATTTAATTTGAAATATTATAACATGGAAAAGAAAAGCAGAAACTGGAACGAGCAAATAGTTGGCACTTTAGCTTAATAATTAAATAACATATTTATTAGTGAGCTTTGTAGTTGCGGGTGGGGGGTTACCTGTTTCCCTCTGCTTCCAGTCATTGTGCTAAGCTAAGCTAAGCTAACTAGCTGTAACGCGATATTACATTTCATTTAGCTGATCCTCTGATTGAAAGATGGACCTGCTAACCACAGTCCGTCATATTTATCTGACAGACATGAGAGTGGTATCAATCTTCTCATCTAACTATCTATTTATTTACTTTCACTGGGAAGGTAGTCCATAGTTTGGTTTCTGTTTTTTTTTTTGTTTTTTTCATCATTACTTCGGACTGCAAAAAAAACAGTCAGATGTTAGCAAAAGTCTGTAGAGAAATGAATTTGCATTTGTATTACTTCAAGATTATAACCCACTGCTTTTCTTAGGCGTTGTACTTAATCGCCACCAACGGGACCCCTGAGCTGCAGAGCCCAGAGAAGCTGTCTCCCGTCTTCAGGTCTTTCCTGTCCCGCTGTCTGGAGATGGATGTGGAGAAACGAGGATCAGGCAGAGAACTGCTGCAGGTAAGAGAGACCTGCACACTGCCTCAATGTAGAAGAATATCCCTCTCAAAATATAACGCACGTTAGGGCTGCGGCAGTTAATCTGCAGTTGTTTTTTTTTGGTAGCGTTAAATTGTTTGTTATTGTCTAAGAAATGTCCGAAAATTATGAAAAATACCCATTTAAGATTACCGAGAGCCAAATGTTCCATTTAAATTGCGTGTTTTCTCCGACCAACGGTACTAAACAAATATATATATATATATATATATCAGTTTATCATTCACAAGATAAATAAAAGCAGCAAATTCTGCTCTACAAAATGTCAGAAAATATTTTTTTTTAAAGCCCTTTTGTAACTTCCTCAAATCCAAAATAAACTCTTCGAATGGTTCAAGTGTTTAAAAGCTAAAGATATGACATTCAAAATCACACAACACACAGAAACGCAGCAAGTCTTCACAACTATGAAGCATGTTTAGCACGTTTGTGCTCGTAAAAAAAACGACTCGTTTTAGAGCTCCTGAAGTCATTTTTTTCTTGTCCCGCGTGTCGGTAACTAGTGTGAATAATTCCAGAAGATGAAATCCAATGTGTTCATCCCTCCTTTTGTCCCCGTCCGTCTGCAGCACCCATTCCTGAAGCTGGCCAAGCCTCTGTCCAGCCTCACCCCGCTCATCCTGGCCGCCAAGGAGGCCATGAGGAGCAACCGCTAGACGGACAGTCTCTCAGGACTATTAAGAGCTGATGCCAGTGGCGGCCAAACCAGCCGCCATCTTCTACCAGTCTGCGTTCAATGACCATCAGCAACCTGCTATTCTTTTTTTTTTTCTTTTCTTTTTTTACCTCACAAGGGTCACAAAAACTCCTCTGCAGTGTTCCCGGTGTTTCTGTACTGGTGCCAGATTTATCCTTCCTTCCTTGTGCCTTGTTCTAAAGCCGCATACAGCCACCATGGGTTTTCTATTTGTTGCAGCCGGAGCACGTGTGTGTGTGTGTGTGTGTGTGTTGTTGTTGTTGTTGTTGATGTTGACATGCTGACTTACTACAGTATGCATATGAGGAATGTGGTTTCACGGTTATTTAAACATCATGGGCCGTGTTCACAACGGATCTTATCGGCCCTGGGAGGCATTTCGGTGTGAGGAACGGATGCCAACGATGGTCCATGTAGGGGAGAGTTGAGCAACATCATCTCTGCTGTTGCGGGATTGTTTAGATTTTGTTGGTGAGCTGTCATCCAAATACATGAGGTTCATTATCGTTTTCGTTACATTTTGAATGCTGATTTGCTCTGTGAATTGCTCTTCGACGTAGTTTGAGACAAAGTTGCTCTTATTTTGAGCCTTTTCTTCGACGGGTTAGCAGCTTCTTTTTCAGCTATGAGACTTTTCATTATTACAGAATTATTATTTTTTCCTCTTCCAGATAAAAGTTTTAGAACGTGAGCGAATTTGGCCATCACTAAAGTTATATCATATCACAAGAAGTGTGTGTGTGTGTGTGTGTGTGTGTGTGTGTGTGTGTGTGTGTGTGTGTGTGTGTGTGTGTGTGTGTGTGTGTGTGTGTGTGTGTGTGTGTGTGTGTGTGTGTGTGTGTGTGTGTGTGTGTGTGTGTGTGTGTGTGTGTGTGTGTGTGTGTGTGTGTGTGTGTGTGTGTGTGTGTGTGTGTGTGTGTGTGTGTGTGTCGAGACTGGGACCTTTGCAACTGGTTACTACTGCCGCCGTTGCTATGGTTACACATGTGCATCCCGACGTGTAAAAACAAAAGTGCGCTGCCGTCGGACGATGCGGTGGAGAAAAAAGCCACACAAGTGCCACTGGGACATGAACCATTCCAGTAAAACGAACAAATTATTCTAAAAAAATAAAAATAAATAGTATATCTGGGTCTCAGCCGTCACCAAACACACACTGACTTCACACGTCTCTGCTGTTGAAGCTCTCCGTGCAGGCTCCTCTGAACACTCGCAATGTCGATGCTCCAATAGATGCGACACAAAAAAACAAAAAACTGTATGAATTTGTATGTCTGAATGTGTTGAACTGGAGGGAGACGTAGCATTTTTTTTTTTTTTTTTTTGTACATTGTGTTTTGCTGTATTTCTCTTTTTTTTTTTTTTAAATTTTTTAACAGCTTTTAAAAAGTGCGTTTATCATTATTTTTTTTATTTGTTAACTAACACAACAGAATACATTTTTCTTTTGTGTCCCAGTTTTCTGTACCGATTCACCCTCGGTTTCCCTGAACTGTGTAATTATGGACTCTTTAAAACCATAAAATGTATTGATAAGCCTGAGACAATCAAGCAGTGTTTGGAAATGATGTGTGAACCTGCTTTTTGAGTACTAAATGAGACGGACAATCTCTGGAAAGCATTTAATAACTTTTCCTGCCTTTTTTTTTTTTTTTTAAACGGGGGATGATGATGATGATGATGATGATGATGATGATGATGATGATGATGTGAAACCCACTTGTGTGGTACTCAACATGTCGACACGCATAGAGAGCGCTTAACAGGCTGCAGGACCAGAAATCACATTCCAGTTATACGTTTAATATGATGGAAGAGTTTTAAAATGATTGTGCTGTTGAAACCAACAACTTCTGACATTGAATATCAGTCATACAGTATGTAACTTATTATTATTATTATTATTATTATTAAAGGTGGACCTGAGGCCTGCGTCTGGATCTCTGAAGAACGAGGCGGAGGGGGTCTGAGCGGGTCAGGGGGCTTCTGTTTGAAGTGACCTTTTACGTTTCTGGTTAGAAAGGTCAATGAAGCGGCTTCAATGGGACGTGAACTCCATGACGACGAGGGGAACAAAACAAGTGCAAAGGGGGTCTTTTTGTTCAGGGCCTCGTAAGCTCATGATAGGAATGATTCGACTTAGTCCACTTAGTTGTATGAAGACGACACCGGGTAGTCCATGGACATTATTATTATTAGAATATCCGTTGTGCGTCGCTGCACATCAGCCGTTTTAAAATCTTTTTTATCTTTTAAAGTCTTGTGCCTCGTAACATTATTTTTATTCTATCGCACTCACACAAACACATCCATAATGAAGATGTTGCTGGTCCCCCTGCTGTCTGCCGACAGTCTCCCGTCAGTCGGAGGCATTGATTTGATTTATTTGACCCTAAAGCTACTGCACTAACCAACTTTTACACACACGGAGCAACACACGTTTTACATAAAGTATCACAAACGGTGGAAATGTTTTATCTCCATGTAGTGACTCAGTCTCCTGCATCGCAGCCTGCTGGTGTGGGAGAGAGAGGGGTTTCTCTTGAGCTGTACAGCCAGTCCAGGTGTTGGTGATGATCTCAGTATACCTGCAGGCACCTGAACAGCCTCCCAAAAACTGCAGTTTTACACAACAAGTAGCTGAAGTCCAGTCTGAGGATGCAGAGGACCACTACTGTGTGGGAGCATACGAGGGCCTGTGCACACCGGGGATGCAGAGTCCTACAACAACCTGTTGACACGCACCGCTGCTCACCTGAACACGAGCAGAGTCACCCAAAGCACCGCCTCACAGACCCCGAGTCAAAGGGGAAGTGAAACCCTGATTTTCATTCACGTTTTGTTCCCCTTTACAGCTCCAGATGTTCAATTATGCGCAAAGTCACTAATAAAAAAAATGTCAAAAAAGATCTCAAATGAATGCAGAAGACATTCATTCCTCTTTTTACACCAAAGCTGAAGTACACTTTGTAATACGAATGAAATGCAGATGTTATTTCTGACAGTCAGCTTTGTCTTTGAGGAAATATTTCCTCTCTGTTGTGAAACCGACGTGATGAACTGTCGCTCCATTTCACCTCTGCTTTTTCCTCTCTTCAGTTTCACGAGGACAGCCGCGTGTTCTTTTTTTGTTGTTTTTTTTGCATGAATATTATTTTTTTGCATGAATTTTAATGCATCGCTGCTTTCCTCGCAGTTTTAAGTTCTCGCGTCGCAGAACGTCTGAATTGTTTTCACGCGCTCACGCTTGACAACTGCATCAGGATGAAGTTGTTGGTCACTCTGCAGGTCATGTTGGGTTTTCTGTGTCAGGGTGAGAGATTTTGAAGACGCATATATCTGACTTTATAGGAGTATTTCATGTGTACACCTGCTCGTTTTATCTTTGGGTCTGTTTATTTTTTCTGTCTTTATTTGATTCTTACTATTATGATTTAAACTGATGCTCCGTGTTGTTGAGATATCCAACATTTATTCTCACGGCTCACATTTAATTTCTGATTCATCAATTATGCGCAAAGTCAGTAATAAAAAAAATGTCAAAAAGGATCTCAAATGAATGCAGAAGACATTCATTCCTCTTTTTACACCAAAGCTGAAGTACACTTTGTAATACGAATGAAATGCAGATGTTATTTCTGACAGTCAGCTTTGTCTTTGAGGAAATATTTCCTCTCTGTTGTGACCTCTGCTTTTTTGGGTGCAGACGGTCGGCCGAGAGACTGTGATGAACGGTCCAGTGAACGCAACACGAGAGTCCTCAAGCAGAACCACCAGGGCTCTCCATCCAACTGAAACACACTCACAGATGCTCTTCTATGTCTCAGTTCTCATTATTCCGTCTCTTTATGAGTAAACTGGGGCGATTAGATTCTGTTTTTTTATCTACATATTCATTTCTAAAAAAAACAAATGTCAATTAATAATGGAAATACAACCATCTCCCGTACGATCAGATGTATCAGGTTTGATACCGAGACGACCGAGATGGTATTTTTCACGATTAATTAAGATTTCTATGACCAACTAAAAGCCCTCCTAAATCACCATGCAGACCATACTGAAGCAATTGTAATCGGGGATTTTAATATCAACTGGGATGTGAAGAAAGACATAAAAATCCTTAAACAAACCATGGATCATTTCAACCTATATCCCAGCTGATTGAAAAACCCAGCAGGTTAACTAACTCCAAAACTAGAATTGATTTGCTGTTTTCCAACAGACCTGAATGAATTGTAGTCACTCATAACCTTCTCACAGGTCTCTCGGGTCACAATGCAATTCTTTTCTCCAGAAAATTAACTAAGTCACGATTCTCCAACTCCTTTTCAAAACCAGTTAATTCCACGCCCTGTTATGAATTCATACCCAAAAACCAGCAACATAACCTATAGGCTGGTGTTGTCAGTACATGTACAGTATGCTGCACCTACTCCCAAAGACGATTCTGCCCGTCTGTACAGGGCTTCAGAATCATCCACGACAGGCACCTCGGCTCGTTCGGGGTCAGGCCGGGTTTGCCCGTACAACCTGGGGAAAACCCTCCGAGGAAACCCCGTCGCTTCGGCTCCCGCTGCAACCAATTCAGCGGTCTCCCGTTCGAAGTGCTGCAGCATGTGGCGACCTTCCTGGACAGCTTCAGCTTGTGCCAACTGTCCAGGGTGTCCCACGCCATGAGGGATGTGTGCGCCAGTCTGCTCCAGATGCGCGGCATGGTCGTCCTCCTCTGGGAGAAGACGCGGCGTGCCGACGGGTCTTCCTCGTGGCAGATCACTGACAAGGTTGGTCTTTTTTTTAATATATATATATATATATATATATATATATATATATATATATATATATATATATATATATATATATATATATATATATATATATTTTATATTCTTTGGACGGGGAACTGTGGCACACCTGTATACGGTTCACGGCGTGAGAAGTGGTTGACCCGTTGTCTTCCGTTTTCCAGGTGTGGCGATTCAGCACGGCTTTCGGTACGGTGAACGAGTGGAAGTTCGCCAACATCGCCAGCATGGCCGACCACCTCAAGAAGTGCCAGTTCAACACGATCACTCGTCGGGAGGAGGCGATCCCGCTGCCCTGCATGTGCTTCACCAGAGAGCTCACGAAAGAGGGGAGGTGTTTACGCTCCGTTCTCAAGCCAGTGGCATAATTCTGAAAGACGGGGGCATCTTTTGGACTTTTCTGAGACCATTAGAACTCCAATTCCTGAACGCATCGCTCTCTCTCTTCCGGTAAGCGTATTGCATCACTTCCGGTTGCCAGCTTAGCAGCTCGCGATGTTTTCTTCTCCCCCTCCCGCTCCCTCTTGCTCAGAGTGTCTCATGTATAGCTATTCCTCTGCCTCCCTTAATGATAACGGTACATGCAACAAGTGTAGTTCATTTGCTAGGTTGGAGGCAGTTCTAAGTGGGTTAGATGCACGGCTCCGCACCATCGAAGCTCAGACAGTTACGCTAGTTAGCCCGCCTCTCCCCATAGCCGGTGCGGAGCCTTTAGCTTTAGCCTCTGTTAGCTGTCCCCCGGCAGCCCCCGAGCAGCCGGATGGCTGGGTGACTGTTCGAAGGGGTTTTAAGTCTAAACAGAAGCCCACTGAGCACCGCCAACCTCTTCACGTTTCGAACCAGTTTTCCCCACTCAGCGACGCACCCGCTGAGAAACCCACTCTGGTTATAGGTAGCGCCATAGTCAGAAACGTGAAGATAGGGAAGCCAGGGACCAAAGTCATATGCACCCCGGGGGCCAGAGCGGGCGACATTGAATCTTGTTTAAAACTGCTTGCTAAAGATGAGCGTAGTTACAGTAAGATTATAATACACGCCGGCGGTAATGACTCCCGACTGCGGCGGTCGGAGGTCACTAAAATTAATGTGGAATCGGTGTGTACTTATGCCAAGACAATGTCGGACACCGTAGTTTTCTCTGGCCCTCTCCCCAATCTGATCAATGATGACATGTATAGCCGCATGTCGTCATTCAACCGCTGGTTGTCCAGGTGGTGCCCAGCAAACAATGTGGGCTACATAGATAACTGGCAGACTTTCTGGGGAAAGCCTGATCTGATGAGTCGAGACGGCGCGTCTCATTTCTGCAAACATGGCGAAGTTGATTAGCGGACTTAATCCATGACCCAGAGTTCAGATCAGGAAGCAGAAGCAGAGTTGTAGTCTTCCACCCTTCTCTGCACTTCCATTCGAGCAGTTACCCACCCTTAACCTTAACTCTATAGAGACGGTGTCTGTCCCACGGCCACTTAAATTAATTAAATCAAAAGTAACCAGAAGAGGAGTCATACAAAATAACCTCATACAGGTTAACATCACTATTTCAAAAGTGCAACAAAACAAGAGAATTAAATGTGGACTCCTAAATATTAGATCTCTGTCATCTAAAGCTGTATTAGTAAATGATTTAATATCAGACAATCACATTTATTTATTGTGTCTTACTGAAACCTGGCTGAGCAATGAAGAATATGTCAGCCTAAATATATCAACTCCTCCAAGTCATATTAATACTCACATTCCTCGAGGCACCGGCTGAGGAGGTGGAGTAGCAGCCATCTTTGACTCAAGCCTATTAATGAATCATAAACCTAAACTAAACTACAACTCATTTGAAAGGCTTGTTCTTAATCTTTCACATCCAACCTGTAAAACATTACAGCCAATCCTATTTGTTATACTGTACCGGCCACCAGGTCCATATTCAGAATTTATATCTGAATTTTCAGAGTGTTTATCAAGTTTTGTCATTAAAACTGATAAGGTTATTATTGTAGGAGATTTTAATATCCATGTGGATATTGACAATGATTGCCTTAGTACTGCATTTATCTCATTGTTGGACTCGATTGGCTTCTGTCAGAGAGTACAGAAACCCACTCACTGCTTTGGCCACACCCTCGACCTTGTTCTTACATATGGCATTGACATTGAGCATTTGGAGGTCTTCCCACAGAACCCTCTTCTGTCAGATCATTACCTCATAACTTTTGAGTTTATACTCCCGTTAGTCAAACTTTTCTACACCAGATGTCTAACTGACAGTGCTGTAGCTAAATTTAAAGAAGCGATTCCTTCTGCATTTGATTCAATACCACGTCTCAATGTGACGGAAGACTCCTGTGCTAACTTTAGTCCGTCCCAGATTGATCATCTTGTCGATAGTGCTACAGGCTCACTGAGAATGACACTAGACTCGATAGCCCCCCTGAAGAAAAAGACAGTGAGGCAAAGGAGGTTTGCTCCCTGGTATAACCCTCAGACCCGTGAACTAAAGCAAACATCACGAAAGCTCGAAAGCATATGGCGTTCCACCAATCTGGAAGAATCACGCTTAGTTTGGCGAGACAGCCTTAAAACATATAAAAAGGCTCTCCGTAATGCCAGAGCAGCCTATTACTCATCAGTAATAGAGAAAAATAAGAACAACCCCAGGGTTCTCTTTAGCACTGTAGCCAGGCTGACAGAGAGTCACAGCTCTGTGGAGCCGTGTATTCCTATAGACCTCAGTAGTAATGACTTCATGAACTTCTTCAATGAAAAGATTTTAACTATTAGAGGCAAGATTGATGATCTCTTGCCCTCAACTACTGCCGATCTGTCATCAAGAGGAGTGGCCTTGGAAACGGCTGTATGCCGTGGTGTATATTTGGATAGCTTTTCTCCCATTAACCTAGACCAATTGTCTTCAACGGTTTCTACTTCGAAACCGTCTACCTGTCTCTTAGACCCCATCCCAACGAGGCTGCTTAAAGACGTGTTGCCTTTAATTGGCACCTCTCTGCTGGATATTGTTAATGTGTCTTTGCAAACAGGCCATGTACCACATTCCTTCAAAGTAGCTGTAATTAAACCTCTCCTGAAAAAGCCCACTCTTAATCCAGAGGTGTTGGCTAACTACAGACCGATCTCTAACCTTCCCTTCCTCTCTAAGATCCTTGAGAAAGTAGTCGCAAATCAGTTGTGCGACTTCCTACATCAGAATAGTTTATTTGAGGAGTTTCAGTCAGGATTTAGAAAACACCACAGCACAGAGACAGCACTGGTGAAAATTACAAATGACCTCCTAATTGCATCAGATAAAGGACTCATCTCCGTACTGGTATTATTAGACTTTAGTGCTGCGTTCGACACCATTGATCATGACATCCTATTACAGAGACTGGATCAGTCGATTGGCATTTCAGGTACCGCACTAAGTTGGTTTAAATCCTATTTATCAGATCGATCTCAATTTGTATTTGTAAACGATGAAGCCTCAATGACCACCAACGTTAATCACGGAGTTCCACAAGGTTCTGTGCTTGGACCAATTTTATTTACCTTATATATGCTTCCTTTGGGCAATATTATCAGGAAACACTGCATAAACTTTCATTGGTATGCAGACGATACTCAATTATATCTATCGATCAAACCAGAGGAGACCAACCAGCTCGCTAAAATTCAAGAATGTCTTAAAGACATAAAAACATGGATGACCTGCAACTTCCTGATGTTAAACTCAGACAAAACTGAAGTTATTTTACTGGGCCCTGAACACCTCAGAGATCAATTATCTGGTGATGTGGTTTCTGTAGATGGCATTGCCCTGGCATCCAACACCACTGTAAAGAATCTAGGCGTTATCTTTGACCGAGACTTGTCCTTTAACTCCCACGTTAAGCAAATCTCAAGGACTGCATTTTTTCATCTACGTAACATTTCAAAAATCAGGCACATTTTGTCTCAAAAAGATGCAGAAAAGCTGGTTCACGCGTTTGTTACTTCCAGACTAGATTACTGTAACTCCTTATTATCAGGCTGCTCTAATAAGTCTCTTAAGTCCCTCCAGTTGATCCAGAATACTGCAGCTCTTGTACTCACAAAAACTAAGAAAAGAGATCACATTACTCCTGTATTAGCTGCTCTGCACTGGCTCCCTGTAAAATCAAGAATCGCATTTAAAATTCTTCTCCTCACCTACAAAGCCTTGATTGGTGATGCACCATCATATCTTAAGGAGCTTGTAGTACCATATTGCCCCACTACACACGGAGTCGTTGTGACTTCACGTCTCATAGGGTCCATTGGACCTGGAGGTGTCTGATGCCTGGTGAGCCGGCCTCCCACGTTGGCCCTGCTGATGCCCCGCCCCCCCTCCTCTCTACCTCCTTCTGTTTCATGGATTGGAGTTCCATTCATACATTGTCATATTCATGTAATGTGTTTATGTAACTTTGTAAATGCTGTTCATTCTGTACACATGACATCTATTGCTTCTGTCCATCCGGGGAGAGGGATCCTCCTCTGTTGCTCTCCTGAAGGTTTCTTCCCTTTTTTCCCTGTCAAAGGTTATTTTTGAGGAGTTTTTCCTGATCCGATGTGAGGTCCTGGGACAGGGATGTCGTATGTGTACAGATTGTAAAGCCCTCTGAGGCAAATTTGTAATTTGTGATATTGGGCTATACAAAATAAACTGAATTGAATTGAATTGAATACGTGTATTCTTCTCCAGTGTTTACAGACATAGCCTCCTCCAGCCTCAAAAAAACACACCTCCCTGGTTGAACATGTTCAACAGTTTGCCCGTTGCTCCATAATCCTCACTCCCCTAAATAAGGCCAAGCCTGTCGGTGGCTGACGTGCTGCAATCACAGATCAGGACCGTAAACAAGCAAATTAAATGCTCGCCTTGTATTTTCCCACTTTTTTTTTTATGGATTAACACCAGTGTAAAGTTTTACTCTTATCGACTCTGACGTTGTATTAAAAAGAACCAGATGTTTTGATGTAGATTTTTTTGTATTTTTATAATCAAAAAAAGTCAGTACTGTGCTACAATGGCGGTAAGAGTTCAGCCTTAAACTTATGATACACTCGATTTTTACACCGCAGTAAGATTTACAGTTTACTGGTATCGTGCACGGTTTTATATCTTATCCCGATACCTGGAGTGAGCTCTGCTTAGTGCGCGTAGATTTCATGGCGTTGTTCCACATTTTAAGATCTGATCAAACATCTGCGGTAGGCCACCTTACCGGATCGTCTTCACCGTGATGTGTTGGTTTCCGTCACCGTCGACGTGTTTTGGTGTTTTTAAACAGAGTGTGGTTTGGCCCGTCATGGAGCAGAGACGCTCCCATCTCACCTCCTGACTAAATGGGGTGGCGTGTTAGTCAGGTGAGAGGTGAAGTAACACTCTTCACCAGCCAAATGGCAACGCGTGTTTTAGCTGTGGTTGGCTTGTGGTTTTGTCTGTTCTACCAGCTACTTTTAACCAGCAATTGTTTGTAGGTTTTATACAAAAAACAACAACAAATGTAACAAATAAAATGATGAATGTACCTCCTTGAAATGTATAAGAATCCATCAAGTGACTGTGGTCAAGACCTCATGAAAAAAAAAAAAAAAAAAAAAAAAACCCCTGCCGGCCAGGTGTTAAGAAACGAGAAACGGGCACCCGCTTCCCTCCAGTAACGAGCGCCACTAAATGTTCGTATTCATTATTTATCACGGTTGTATTTGGTTGTTTTTGTCACTACATGTCCACTGTGTTCAAGTGGTGTTGGCGTCTCAGGGTTGTAGCATGAAGCTTTGTTGCGCAGCACGTGTGTGTGTGTGTGTGTGTGTGTGTAGTCAGCAGAATTAGCTGAGAACGACTAGTCAGCTACTTGATTATTATGGGGTCTAAGAAGACCCAGACTAGTGTACCGCTCAGTATTCTCCATTTACATACCGGTGTGTGTGTGTGTGTGTGTGTGTTGCAGTGCCGGACGAATAAGTTACACGTTTGTCATCCGTCAGCGTCGCGTTTATTACCGAGGAACCGAAATAGTTCGGCGGACATACAGCGAGAGCGTTTTCTGTGAATTATTATTATTATTTGTTTTGTTTGGATTTTAAAAACACGGTCTAACTGAACTGAAGACATGTTTTGCTCTTTTATGTGAACGTGTGTTTTTGCAACGTGCATTTGAGATTGTTTTGGAAATGTCACAGTAAAAGTAACCGAAGAAAATTCATAATCCTTTGAAGGAATTTTTTTTTAATTTTTTTTTTTAATTTTTTTTTTTTTAAAGTTTGATGTAAAGCCCAAGTGATGACAGAACTAAGCTGTTTACTCTAATAAGTACCGATCCGTGTTTGTTTTATTTCATTTTTTTTGTACTGGTACTTTTTATTTGTGGAAAAAAGAAAGAAAAATGCTTCTGTAATGTCTAGATTTGTATTTTAATTATTGATTTGCACATGAAGGCGTGTACTGTAACATTTGAATTATAATGCTGAGGGGTTATCTTTGCTTGAAGCAGCCAGAATTTTACTCCCTCGTGTTTTTACATGCGAGTTTGACGCCTTTGGAAGATCTTTCATCAGTTCAACTCCAAACTCATTCGTACAGATTATCTCTCAGGCATCAGTTTAGGACTTTTTTTTTTTTTAAACTTGTGTCATGATGAACCTCGGCCAGATCTGATCACATGGACTCATTCTTCAGGTTTAGTGGATGGAGCTCTTTTGAGGTTCATGCAACAATAAGAGAAAATTAATTTAATCTGCAGCACATCACTTTTTTGGTTTTTTTTTACTTTGTTTTCACTCCTGCTGAAGTGGGGGTTTTCACTACAATATGCCAGCCTTGTTTGTTTGACTTTTGGAGCATTTTAATAAAGATGAAGTTTTTAAATGTTGTTTGAGTTTTTTAAATTTTTTTTATAGCTCACCTGCTTCAGTGCTTCATTTGAACATAACTCACTATACGGTTTTACATCTGACATGAGTGTCAACGGAGTAGGAATGTAGCTGGGCACACTTTAAAATATTTAGATCAGATACAAGATAAGACATTTAATTTAAGGAAAAAGTCAATAGTATTCGCACACTGGATTCAAGCTTGCAAAACTGAGGGAAATGATTAAATCCTACTGGTCTTCAACAATATGAGCAAGAGCATGGCAGCAAAACCGAATACATTATGTTAATATTAAATATTAATCAATACGTAACAATAAGACCATACCCCATTAGGGACTTTAATATATGCTGCATATCAATGTTTCCCTAAAATCATACTTGTGCTGTGTGCACTCTGGTTCTACCTGTTCGCCACCAGATGGCACCAGATCCCTCTTAATGTCACCATAAAGACGAGCAGGATTCTGTGAAGACAGAAATGTTAGTCAACACCTCCCAAATGTAATAAAGTGCGTGATGAATGTGATAAAAGGCCTACACACACACACACTATATATATATATATATATATATATATATATATATATTCAGAATGTATTTATTTTAATTGTTTATATGGTAATCGCAATTAAAAGGCTGTGTTGCTGTGTTCTTGTGTCAGTTACACGGGAGGAATGCATTGACGTTGTTCGTTGGACTACGATTTTATTTACACACTTGGGCCAGATGATGCATTAAAAATATTGAGTGAAATGTGCCGTCAATATTAAGCCCAACATCATTATTGCGAATGGAATGTCATTTACCTGATGGCAGTGGGTAGCTTAGTTGTGTCAGTTTCGTGGTGTTTCACCTCTCCGTTCCTGAACCTCCGTGGCTTTTGCTAATCACCTGCAGGTGTGCACGCTTAATTAGCTCATTAGCGCGTCGCAAAGGAGCCTGCAAAATCTATATAGATATCATGTATCTGTTAGAATAACGTAAGCTTTACATCCGAGGTGTCATTTATGTGCTTAAACATGTGAGCTCAACATGAGAATAGTAAGTAGTTTATACGAATGAACATAAGTCGATGAAACCTTACAAGATATAGTCACTTTTTCCACAATTTATAATTAGATTAAAACCTCTTCTTTTTTTTACCAGGAGTGGGGTTCGAACCCACGAGGACTACGTCCATTGGATCTTAAGTCCAACGCCTTAACCACTCGGCCATCCTGGTACAGAAATGTGTCATCTGACGATACGTTGAAAAAAAAAAGAAGTATTTTCAGCGTCACAGGTAAAGGTCGATCTGAGTAAATGTATGACGTCACGCCGCTAACCACACAGACCAGAGGATGAGCAATAACTCTGGTGTTGTCACTACATGTACAGTATGGAGGCTGATGATGGTCTAACTGGTGGTAACTGGGAATCCCCCAGTGGATGATGGACCTCCACGGGCTGCAGGAGGACACAGTTTAATCTCTGAAAGAGTGGAGGCATTACAAAGAGAGTATTGTCTTTCATGTGAAGCAACACGTTCAATTCATTTATTTGGTATAGCCCAAAATCACAAATGATACATTTTGCCTCAGAGGGCTTTACAATCTGTACACATACAACATCGCTGACCTTTGACCTCATATCGGATCAGGAAAAACTCCCAAAAAAATAGAAAACCAAACTCATTCGTACAGATTATCTCCCAGCCATCAGTTTAGTACATTTTCTTTTTTTGAAAACTTGTGTCATGATGAACCTCGGCCAGATCCGATCACATGGCCTCATTCTTTAGTGGCTTTTAAGTCAACGTCATAAGTAAAGCAGGGACGTTGTATTTGATACTAACATAACAGTTAATTGCACAAGTCACTTTTATTCTAAACGTCATAAACCTCAAACCTGCCGGGGTCGGGATTTTCTTTCCTCTTTCTCCTCTCTCTCCCTTGACAGCCAGTGGACCTGGACAGCCAGCAGAGGGCGCTCTGCATGTATTCATGAGCAGAGAGACACTCAGAGAGATGATGAACAGAGTCAACAGTGCCTTCATGTTCTTAATCCGGCCTCAGGCAGATGGAGCCTCCACTCACTCCACCTCATCTCTCCTTTTCAGTTCCACAAGCACAGCTGTGTGGTTGCCTTCTTTCACATGTGTTTTTGCATTATTTTTTAATGCATCACTGCTTCTCACAGTTTTATTAAGGTTTTCTGTGCCACGGTGAGATTTATTTTAACTTAATAACAAATACTGATCTATAGTTTTTTGTGTTGCACCATCACATGTTTGAAACATGATTCCTCCCTTACTAAAACGTAATTAAAGTTTTTTTAAATCATGACATGAGAATGCATTTTTTACTTTTCTTTACCTGTATGGAATATCACTCTGATTACAAGTTTTCACCGGAGCAATATTGACATGTATATGATGAATCCAAAGCTTTTCATTAGTATCATTTAAGCCATTTATTTTTGAACTCTTCTTGATGCGATAAAAGACCAAACACTTCATCTTGCTATTCATCAGTGAAACCTTTTATTAGAAACAACATCAATCATCTTTAGATTACAATCACTCAAACTCATATTGATCAGAGCAGCAGCAGGTGGGTTCCTGCTGCTCTCTCCCCCCCACACAGAGCTCCCCGTCCTGGGCTTCAGCCAGCTCCTCTAGCCCTTACACTGGCTCCTGTGGAGGGACCGGGTCTCGCTGTGGCCATGATGGAGGACCTTGCAGGAGTACAGCTCTCCTTCCATCCAGCGCTGCCGGCTCAGGTTCAGGGTGCTGCTGCTGCTGTGGCGTCCGCTCTCCTCCTCCTCGGAGCTGCTCAGGACCCCCTCTGTCACCTCCGTGCCGTCCACCTCCCAGCTCACCACGGCCCCCTGAGGAGAGTAGCCGGACAGCAGGCAGGCCAGCGTGGCCGAGCCCCCGGAGAGCTGCTCCGAGGAGGGGGGAAGCAGAGAGACCGAGGGCTGGACCATGGGGCCAGCTGGAAGGGGGAGCAGAGACACACAAGGAGCAGATTAACGTCCACTCTGGGAGACACAGCTGGACACGAGACGGCTCTGATACCCGACAGAGGTTAAAGGTCATTTGGGTTAGAGGTGTGCATGAGGAGATCACACAGAGGAGAGGAGACAAGGGAAGGAATGAGGGTTTAACATAGAAACTAAATGGTAAAAGTGGATTGAATCTATACTGTGGCCACGGATCAATAATCACTAAGAATTAAAGAAACGTATAAACATGACTTAGATGTTAATGTAATGGAGAAGTTGAATAAATTAATATGACATGACATGTTCATATATATCGTTAATATTATGTATGATAGAACATAATTCATCCTTCGATGGTTTTCTAGTGGAAGAAGATGTGACATCTGTTTCACTTCCTTTTTCACCACGAACCGCCAACGCAAACTGCATAAACTAAACTAATTTGTTTTAAAGGCGTCCACGTTAAATGTTATATCTAACGGCTGTTTGAACGATACAAATACAAATAAAAAGATAAACATGCTCTTTTCTGAATGTTGAAAGATAGACAATATTTCTACTAAACTTTGGCAAACATAAATAAAGTAGTTTTTTTTAATGGTTCTGCGCATATGTCACGACAATATTATGTATAATACTAAAATTATATTAATCTCTGCACAATTAATCTAAAATGTGATATTGGCCAAGCTTTGTAGTTGGCAAAAAAATATCCCAAAACATATAAATTATCCAACATAACTTTGTTTCATTACATTCTAATGCAAAGGTTAGTATAATAATTAATGTTGTAGAAATTATAAATCTGTTATACTTACAGTCAACGATGAGTTTGGTTCCTCCACCAAAAGTGTACCACAGTGATAGAAACTCATTAAGAGGCCGTACAAAAACCTCCTGCTCTGTGAACCAGCATCTATCCACTGAAAAACTCTCTGTTGTTTACAACAATACATAACAAGATATACTTTCTTCAATCTAACAAGTTTTCTTAAATGATGTGGATTGAAATGATCATATAAATGAACATCATTATTTAATTTCTCTCTACTTTTCTAAACCTGACAGAGAAACAATCACAGTCTCATTGTAACAAAGTCAATCTTTCACCGTTTTACATCAGTTGATACGTGTTTTAAATGAACATGATCCCTTTTAATAATGATAATTAACAAACTCATATCGAGCAGAATTTAAATATGTTATAAATCCACAGTAAACCCTGTCAGTAAATGAAAGGCAGACAAACACACACATGATACCAACCACAGAGAGCACAAAGGTATCCTTAAATCCTCATCTGCTCTTCTATATGAACATGTTCTATATTCCATTAAGATAGATGGAGTTAAAACAACATATTGCTCCTGGGTTTGAGTCCCTGTTGCTTTCAGTCCGTCTAGAGCAGAGACATCATTTCCATATGAGGAGGCTTTGCATCGTCAGCTGATCCTCCAGAGAACTGAGAAGGTTTATAGTCCTGTGAGTTCAAACCCTGCAGGACTCGGACCTGTCAGTCAACCCAGCAGGAACCACGACCACCATGACTCTGATCGCCCTCCTCGTCTGGACGCTGGCCTGCTGCTGCTTCACAGGTTCATTCGCTCAGCAACACTTCAGACACGACGCGCTGCCTCTGCTCTCGTTTATGCTGATGATGAATGATAAATGATGAATGATGAATGATAAATTATGAATGTTCTCTGTCTGCAGGATGCAGCGGTCAGGTGACTGTGACTCAGCCTCCAGCAGTGACATCTGCTCCAGGATCCACCGTCACCCTCACCTGTAAGAGTAGTAAACCTGTTTACATATATTATGATGGAGATCAGGGTATGTTCTGGTATCAACAGAAAGCTGGACAGCCTCCAAAGCTCCTCATCCAATATGTGAGCACACTTCTATCAGGAACACCAGCTCGGTTTAGTGGCGGTGGAAGCAGCTCTGACTTCACTTTGACCGTCAGTGGAGTTCAGAGTGAAGACGCAGCGGTTTATTACTGTCAGACTATCCACTCCGGTGGTGTGTTCACACGCTGATTTGTAGTCGTACAAAAACCTCCTTCAGTCAGACGGCTGCTGCTGAAGAGGAAGAGACTCTGACACGGAGCAGTGAACACAGAGCTGACAGTAACCTCACCAAGCACACACTGCAACACTTAATCAATGTATTATAGGTTTAAAACACCATCTTAGACTTTAAAATGTTTTAAAAAACTATTCATTACCAGGAATAGTAATGTCTGGCCTATTTATACATATTTTATCCACTTAAACTTATCTGGTCCACGACATTTTATTGTGAAATGTTCACTTTTTTTTAGTATTTAATCAACAGCTCGATAGGACTGGACTTCTTACCTTGTAGATTGTGACTTTACTTTACATATAAAACAATATAATCTGTTTAAAAGAGGTCGAGGATTCAAGCATCATTCATTGTCATGATGCAACACAAATTTCAGTCGTAGCCATTTTGCTAGACTAGAAAAACAAAACAGTATAGTTATTATAGATCCAGAAGTATATAGAGTAACTTTAACTTGTAATAACTTTTTATTTACGATTGCATGTTTAAAAGATCGATGGGAAAGCACCACTTGCTAAGGAGCTATTTATAATTAATAAAACACTGGGACCTACAGTGCCAATAACCTCTTTGAGAAATTCAGTAGGAATAAAATCAAGGCAGCATGTGGCTGAGTTCATGTGTGATATAAGTTGGGATAAAAAGGGCAATGAAACAGGTTGAAAATGACTAAAAGAGTTTTGAATGTTCCTACTGGCATGTAAAACGTGGGTTGGGGGGTAATTTGTTGTCTTATTTAATTTACCTTGTGATTAAAATAATGTAAAAACTTCTCACACATCTCTTGTGAGGCATCAATAAAATGACAGGGGGAGGGGTTTATGACCTTGTCTATGACCTTGAATAAGACTCTGGGGTTTGAATGATTGTTTAGAATTAAATTGGAGAAGAAGGAGGTTCTTGATTCTTTAACTGCCTTTTGATAGTTATTCATTGCCTCTTTCCAAATATCATAAAATATGTGGAGGGCAGTTTTCTTTCCATTTTCTTTCCTTCTCCTACAGTCTCTCTTAAGTCCTTTGGTGGATTCATTTATCCAGGGCTGTGGTGTTCTGTTTAACTTGTTGACCTTGTAGGGGGCAACAGAGTCCAGGACAGTCTGACAGGTGTGATTAAAAAGAGAGACCAGCTCCTCAGTATCAGAATGTGGATTAAAAGCAGTTAAAGAAGCAGCAGTAAAACACTCTGAAAGTGTGCAAGCAGACATGGAGTTAAAAACCCGGCAACGAGCAGGTGTACTGTGAGTTGTGGGAAGTTGGGATGAAACCACACTGAAAAAAATTGCTTTGTGATCAGACACACAGATATCTGATAGATATAAGGATAGAGTAGTTACATTCATGATAATAATATAACATTCTGCTTTTGTTGATACTTTCTACACTTTTACTTCAGTCAGTGTTTGAATGCATGACTTGTATTGAATTGGTGGTTTGACATCATGGCCTCTGCCCCTCACAGTGTTACTCAAGCAACTAAATGTGCCACTTTAACAAGTTATTTAGCTTAAACTCACAAGATGGCAGTGTTGATCAGATGGAGGGTTGCATCCAGAGGGTCGTTACCGTCTCACCACTCACACAAACACATCCATAATGAAGATGTTGCTGGTTCCCCTGCTGTCTGCCGACAGTCTCCCGTCAGTCGGAGGCATTGATTTGATTTATTTGACCCTAAAGCTACTGCACTAACCAACTTTTACACACACGGAGCAACACACGTTTTACATAAAGTATCACAAACGGTGGAAATGTTTTATCTCCATGTAGTGACTCAGTCTCCTGCATCGCAGCCTGCTGGTGTGGGAGAGAGAGGGGTTTCTCTTGAGCTGTACAGCCAGTCCAGGTGTTGGTGATGATCTCAGTATACCTGCAGGCACCTGAACAGCCTCCCAAAAACTGCAGTTTTACACAACAAGTAGCTGAAGTCCAGTCTGAGGATGCAGTGGACCACTACTGTGTGGGAGCATACGAGGGCCTGTGCACACCGGGGATGCAGAGTCCTACAACAACCTGTTGACACGCACCGCTGCTCACCTGAACACGAGCAGAGTCACCCAAAGCACCGCCTCACAGACCCCGAGTCAAAGGGGAAGTGAAACCCTGATTTTCATTCACGTTTTGTTCCCCTTTACAGCTCCAGATGTTCAATTATGCGCAAAGTCACTATTAAAAAAAAATGTAAAAAAGGATCTCAAATGAATGCAGAAGACATTCATTCCTCTTTTTACACCAAAGCTGAAGTACACTTTGTAATACGAATGAAATGCAGATGTTATTTCTGACAGTCAGCTTTGTCTTTGAGGAAATATTTCCTCTCTGTTGTGAAACCGACGTGATGAACTGTCGCTCCATTTCACCTCTGCTTTTTTCTCTCTTCAGTTTCACGAGGACAGCCGCGTGTTCTTTTTTTGTTGTTTTTTTTGCATGAATATTATTTTTTTGCATGAATTTTAATGCATCGCTGCTTTCCTCGCAGTTTTAAGTTCTCGCGTCGCAGAACGTCTGAATTGTTTTCACGCGCTCACGCTTGACAACTGCATCAGGATGAAGTTGTTGGTCACTCTGCAGGTCATGTTGGGTTTTCTGTGTCAGGGTGAGAGATTTTGAAGACGCATATATCTGACTTTATAGGAGTATTTCATGTGTACACCTGCTCGTTTTATCTTTGGGTCTGTTTATTTTTTTCTGTCTTTATTTGATTCTTACTATTATGATTTAAACTGATGCTCCGTGTTGTTGAGATATCCAACATTTATTCTCACGGCTCACATTTAATTTCTGATTTCAGAGACTTCTGCCAACAGTTTTCTGACTCAGACCGACAAATCCAAGTCTGTCAGTCTTGGAGGGACTGTGACCATCAGCGCCACAGGGAGTTCAGATATTAATAATGATCTCAGTTGGTACCTTCAGAAACCTGGACAGGCTCCCGAACCTCTCATGTACAGAGTGTCGACTCTCTCCTCTGGAACCCCGTCTCGGTTCAGTGGCAGTAGATCTGGTTCTCACTACACTTTAACCATCAGTGGTGTTCAGGTTGAAGATGCTGGAGATTACTCCTGCCTGGGCGACCACGGAGGTGGAGTGCTCACACAGTGATGGAGAGCCGTACAAAAACCTCCTTCAGGGTTGATGGAAGTGAAAACGGTCCGGCTGCAGGTGCAGAGAGAGTCGGTGGAGAGACTGTGATGAAGATGACTGGTCCAGTGAACACAAGAGTCCTCAAGCAGAACCACAAGGAAACTGAAACGTATACAGAAGCTCTTCTTTATACACTAAATACACTTAAATCAATCTCTTTATGAGTAATCTGCATGTTAGATTCTTATTGGAACATTGCCTCTGATATATCTATTTATTTATATATATACATAAATATATAATTATATATAAATATGTATTTATAGATATGAATATATATATATTTATATTAATATATATGTAAATATTCATATATATTTTGTTATATATATATTTGTAAATGCTTAACTGTAGCTCTAATGGCTGCAGAAAACCCTCTATAACATCAGTCCAACAAATATTTGTATTACTCTTTAATAAAAATACAACAATCTCTTATTCACTTTCAAATTGAGAATATATAATAAAATAAACACAAAGACACTGAATCATTACAATTCACATTTTTATTTATAGTTAAATGTTCATCATGGAGTGAAAACAAATCTTTAATTCAGTTTATTTTGAATAGTAATGAACATGAAGAAGAATATGCAGAAGATTAGTATTAGAAAGCAAAACGCTGATCAGAGAGCAGTGAAACAGGAGCTCTGGAGCTTCATCCAGATCTCTCTCCTAGAAGCAGCGTCATTTCCACACAGGAAAGTGTCGCTGAAGCTCTACTCTGAGCAGCGGCCAGGGTCCAGGGTTTGAGTGACAGGGCTCTGTCCATTCAGACTGGCCTCGCAGCTCACTGGGCCCGCCTTCCTCCACTGGTCTGCAGGGAGGCTGAGGGTGCTGCTCCAGCTGTAGCGGCCGTCCATCCCCAGGACCTCCAGGCTGCGTGACCCCAACGAGGAGCTGCAGCTGCCCCCCACCTTCCAGCCCAGACTCCAGGTGGAGGGGAAGCCCCCGCTGGCCAGACACACCAGTGTGGCGCTGCCCTGCTGCAGCTCCTCTCCGGAGGGGGGGAGGACGGTCAGGGTGGGCCGCAGCACTCCCACTGGAGGAGGGGGGGGGGAAAGATGGGAATGTGCATCCTGTTAATTTCTCATATTTGATCAAATAAAACGTAATAACTTGTGTTTCTATTGCACTGTAAATGCAACTTAAAAGGTTTACCGATAACGATTATTGATCACATCTTCATGTGAGTTTCATAATGGGTGATTTCTTCTGATTCAACTGACAGTTTAAACACTCGTGTTCATCCAGTAAAACCTTCGTCATCTGTCTCTTTCACTTCCTTTTCACGACTTGTAAAATGAATGAACCGTGAACACAAAGATAAGCGGCATTTACTGATAAAATCATATCTGTAAATGCCGCAAATATTTTAAATCAACAAGTTATGTGATACTTTCCAATTAAATGACCAAAATAAATACTAAAAGTTTTACTTTTACAAATGTTACTTATAAAAAAATGTAAGCATGGAGGGACAAGTTTTTATAAAAAATGTAATGTAACAGAAAATAGATAATAAATTTGACCTCTCTTCAAATTTAATATTAAGCAAGACTTCATTTCTATTAGATTTCTATCAATTTTCTTCTCAGTTTGTGAGATCAGCTTAATAAAATAATAAATAATTATAAACAACAATCACAGATCTTGATCTCAGTCTTAAATTAAGTTATATTTCCTATATGTTGTTAAAAAATAGAAATCTCAGGTACTTACAGTCAACGATGAGTTTGGTTCCTCCACCAAAAGTGTACCACAGTGATAGAAACTCATTAAGAGGCCGTACAAAAACCTCCTGCTCTGTGAACCAGCATCTATCCACTGAAAAACTCTCTGTTGTTTACAACAATACATAACAAGATATACTTTCTTCAATCTAACAAGTTTTCTTAAATGATGTGGATTGAAATGATCATATAAATGAACATCATTATTTAATTTCTCTCTACTTTTCTAAACCTGACAGAGAAACAATCACAGTCTCATTGTAACAAAGTCAATCTTTCACAGTTTTACATCAGTTGATACGTGTTTTAAATGAACATGATCCCTTTTAATAATGATAATTAACAAACTCATATCGAGCAGAATTTAAATATGTTATAAATCCACAGTAAACCCTGTCAGTAAATGAAAGGCAGACAAACACACACATGATACCAACCACAGAGAGCACAAAGGTATCCTTAAATCCTCATCTGCTCTTCTATATGAACATGTTCTATATTCCATTAAGATAGATGGAGTTAAAACAACATATTGCTCCTGGGTTTGAGTCCCTGTTGCTTTCAGTCCGTCCAGAGCAGAGACATCATTTCCATATGAGGAGGCTTTGCATCGTCAGCTGATCCTCCAGAGAACTGAGAAGGTTTATAGTCCTGTGAGTTCAAACCCTGCAGGACTCGGACCTGTCAGTCAACCCAGCAGGAACCACGACCACCATGACTCTGATCGCCCTCCTCGTCTGGACGCTGGCCTGCTGCTGCTTCACAGGTTCATTCGCTCAGCAACACTTCAGACACGACGCGCTGCCTCTGCTCTCGTTTATGCTGATGATGAATGATAAATGATGAATGATGAATGATAAATGATGAATGTTCTCTGTCTGCAGGATGCAGCGGTCAGGTGACTGTGACTCAGCCTCCAGCAGTGACATCTGCTCCAGGATCCACCGTCACCCTCACCTGTAAGAGTAGTAAACCTGTTTACAAATATAGTGATGGAGATCAGGGTATGATCTGGTATCAACAGAAAGCTGGACAGCCTCCACAGCTCCTCATCAAATATGTGAGCACACTTCTATCAGGAACACCAGCTCGGTTTAGTGGCGGTGGAAGCAGCTCTGACTTCACTTTGACCGTCAGTGGAGTTCAGAGTGAAGACGCAGCGGTTTATTACTGTCAGAGTTACCACTTCGGTGTTGTGTTCACACGCTGATTTGTAGTCGTACAAAAACCTCCTTCAGTCAGACGGCTGCTGCTGAAGAGGAAGAGACTCTGACACGGAGCAGTGAACACAGAGCTGACAGTAACCTCACCAAGCACACACTGCAACACTTAATCAATGTATTATAGGTTTAAAACACCATCTTAGACTTTAAAATGTTTAAAAAAAACTATTCATTACCAGGAATAGTAATGTCTGGCCTATTTATACATATTTGATCCACTTAAACTTCTCTGGTCCACGACATTTTATTGTGAAATTTTCACTTTTTTTTAGTATTTAATCAACAGCTCGATAGGACTGGACTTCTTACCTTGTAGATTGTGACTTTACTTTACATATAAAACAATATAATCTGTTTAAAAGAGGTCGAGGATTCAAGCATCATTCATTGTCATGATGCAACACAAATTTCAGTCGTAGCCATTTTGCTAGACTAGAAAAACAAAACAGTATAGTTATTATAGATCCAGAAGTATATAGAGTAACTTTAACTTGTAATAACTTTTTATTTACGATTGCATGTTTAAAAGATCGATGGGAAAGCACCACTTGCTAAGGAGCTATTTATAATTAATAAAACACTGGGACCTACAGTGCCAATAACCTCTTTGAGAAATTCAGTAGGAATAAAATCAAGGCAGCATGTGGCTGAGTTCATGTGTGATATAAGTTGGGATAAAAAGGGCAATGAAACAGGTTGAAAATGACTAAAAGAGTTTTGAATGTTCCTACTGGCATGTAAAACGTGGGTTGGGGGGTAATTTGTTGTCTTATTTAATTTACCTTGTGATTAAAATAATGTAAAAACTTCTCACACATCTCTTGTGAGGCATCAATAAAATGACAGGGGGAGGGGTTTATGACCTTGTCTATGACCTTGAATAAGACTCTGGGGTTTGAATGATTGTTTAGAATTAAATTGGAGAAGAAGGAGGTTCTTGATTCTTTAACTGCCTTTTGATAGTTATTCATTGCCTCTTTCCAAATATCATAAAATATGTGGAGGGCAGTTTTCTTTCCATTTTCTTTCCTTCTCCTACAGTCTCTCTTAAGTCCTTTGGTGGATTCATTTATCCAGGGCTGTGGTGTTCTGTTTAACTTGTTGACCTTGTAGGGGGCAACAGAGTCCAGGACAGTCTGACAGGTGTGATTAAAAAGAGAGACCAGCTCCTCAGTATCAGAATGTGGATTAAAAGCAGTTAAAGAAGCAGCAGTAAAACACTCTGAAAGTGTGCAAGCAGACATGGAGTTAAAAACCCGGCAACGAGCAGGTGTACTGTGAGTTGTGGGAAGTTGGGATGAAACCACACTGAAAAAAATTGCTTTGTGATCAGACACACAGATATCTGATAGATATAAGGATAGAGTAGTTACATTCATGATAATAATATAACATTCTGCTTTTGTTGATACTTTCTACACTTTTACTTCAGTCAGTGTTTGAATGCATGACTTGTATTGAATTGGTGGTTTGACATCATGGCCTCTGCCCCTCACAGTGTTACTCAAGCAACTAAATGTGCCACTTTAACAAGTTATTTAGCTTAAACTCACAAGATGGCAGTGTTGATCAGATGGAGGGTTGCATCCAGAGGGTCGTTACGGTCTCACGGTACAGATGGTTGTTCCACATCACACACTAGATGTCAGACTTCGTGCGTAGTCTTGCTCTTCATCTCCAGACGTCACGTGGTGGTAAACAAACCGCAGTCATTCATTGGATATGAGAATAAGGAATAAAGACGCGTTGCGTTGCGTTGCGTTGCCCCCCTCAAACCTCGGCGATATGGTTTCCGCGTTCTTTGGGGAAGTTGATCAACGGTTGTCGTTGTAACGCCATCGCGTGCGTGGATTGTCGCGCTTCTCTTAAAGCCTGAAGATGAGCGACCAGAGGAGAAAGTCGTTTAAAAGAATCCTCCGGTGTGCGTGTCAACTTCTGTGGGTGTGTAAGACTTTATATTGTTCTTCTATTCTGCCACTAATAATTATATTATACATCATTGTTAATAAGTTAACGTGCATTTATGTACGTTTTTAGATCATATACCAACTATACTTCTATAATGCAGTATAGCAGTGGCTATTTGATTGAGTCTCACGTGTCATATGACATCAGAGTGCGCTCGTGCGCGTGATTTTGTGGGGGACCGGAGTTGGTTTAACACACTTTTCACTCTGCCGTACTTTCTCCGTCATAATTTATGTTAGAATATTCTAAACTGTTTATATGATTGCTATTTACATTTGCCACTGACCATTCCAAATAATAATAAACAAACAATAGAAACCATATTTCAAAAAAGACTTTCAATTATTGTATCAAATTGTAGCTGATTGTATATTAAACCGGAAGTAACACAGTTCCACTATCTTTATCTAACACAGTTTTATGATATACCTTTATTTCATAATGGGAAGTTTTACTATTGCTGTTTATCTCCTTCTTCTTTTTTTTTATAATTACCATAATATTTGATTATCTCCGTTTTGCATTCATGTAACTCAGTTCTATTGTAATAGTGCATTAGTTTGGTGATTATGTTTTTAGGATAAAGCTCATAACATTATAACAAATAATAACAGGGCATACACAGCTTGAAGGCAGTAAGAGGAACCAACTCTCTCATGCTGAATTAACTTTGATCCTCATTGTCAAATCATTTACAGAGCAACACTATATAGCTCTGTGGGCACGAGTTCCTCCGCCCTGCGTGTAAGAGTGTGGTGTTGATCATCTTATCCACTTCCAGCAAGAAAACAAACAACATATTTACCCAATTGTGGGAGTTATGGTGGTCATTGAGAGATTATGTTGATGTCTCACAAAAGCCCTCTGGAACTTTTCTGTCTTATTGATTCTTTTTATTTGCCAGGTGGTGGGGTTGGTGGTGGGCCTGAGTGGAGTTTACCTGCTGAAGAACTTGAGACAGAGCAGCGTATTCCTTTCTCACAGCTACATCACCCTACCGGCTATCCTCGCTCTCGCCAGCGCTGCGTTTCTATTGGCCAGCTGGGGCCTCGGCTTCTGGGTGAGCCTCAGGGATTCCACCTTTCTGCAGGGACTGGTAAGGCTCGTGCATGTGTGTGAATCTGTGTGTCCATCAGTGTTTTTGATTTGTGCATAATAAAGTGCTTTCTCCTCCAGTTTGTTTATCTGCTGGTTATCGTCTTTTGTCTGGAATGTACGTCTTCAGCGTTGGCTTATTTTCACTCTACGAAGGTATAAAAGATACACAAACAAATCAAGTGCTTTCGTGACGCTGCAGATTAATTCTTGAATAATTGCATGTTCACGATATATGTTCTGCCTTTTTGTTAAGCTGGATTCAGCGCTAGCTCCCCTCAGCGGAGTGTTTCACAATTACACAGGCCGCAGCCAGGACCCCAACTCTCGAGCTGTGGATGTGACACAAAAAGAGGTGTGTGTGTGTGTGTGTGTGTGTGTGTGTTTGGCCATAACTCACGTCAATTGGGTCGTGGACGCATTCCAAATACGACAAACATGTTTACAACTGGTGTGCAAAAAATGTGTAAACGGGATTTTGCAATTCTTCTGTGAAAAAGTATCCAAAGCAGCAGACATGAATACAAGCAGCAACAACTTCCTCTAATGGTCAGATGTCAAAAACAATAACCGATCTATTTTCAAGAATTGATAATTAAATGTGTCTTTTGATTCCCGTTAGTTGCAGTGTTGTGGGGTCCATGACTACAGGGACTGGGTAAAAACCTTGTGGTTTAACCGAACAGGAGGACTCAGGGTTCCTCACAGCTGCTGCAACTCTACATTCCCGTCCTGCGATGGGACCGTGGACCAACCGGGGGAGCTCTACTCACAGGTAGACATGTGCATCCGGATGAAATCAATACTCATGAACATCAGGAAAGCTCCAGCATGCACGTCTGATTGGACCCGTGTGTTTCGAATGTGTGTCTCTTTCAGGGCTGCCAGGTGAAGCTGGAGATGAACTTCCATTTCGTGCTGAGTTTCATCATCTGGTACTCCCCGGTGGTTTTTCTGGTGGAGGTGGGAACGGGTTTCGTAACATTTCCTGACAGTAATATGAGAATACGCAAAATATTTCAGGAGTGATCATTGCAGACACACAGGGAGATCTGTAGCTTTGTCATTACCGAATAAAGGTGTTGGCTCACGTGTTTGCAAACGGCGTCCTATTGACACATCCATACAAAATTATGGCTGCAACTAATGATTGTATTCATTATTCGTGAATCTGGCAATTACTTTATCATATCGATGTCATTTGGTCTCCAGGGGTAAATGCTTTTCTTAAGCTCAAGTTGACAAATCTGGTTGCATATTGTGTCCAACAAACAGTCCAAAACCCCAAAACAAGTTGCCTTAAAAAAACGAGTTAAACAGTAAAAAAACAAGCTTGATTCAAGTTTGATGAGAGCAGCGAAAGAACCAAAACAGTAAAGTTTCAGGGCTAAAATGAGCTTAAAGTTACTGTAGAGTCGGGTGATAATTATCTGGGGGTTCTTCAATACAAATGACTTCTTTCACATAACACATAGTTATTTGAGTTATTGGTAAAATACCAATATTGATTAGTGCTGTATACATTCCGCATGAAGTTGTTTCCAACAACACATCTGCACATTTTGAACATCTTGTGTTGCATTTCGCGGTGCTTTTCACCACAAATCACAAGTGTGTTTACATTTTGATGACGTGTAAACACAATGATTAAGTCTTGTGTGTGTGTGTGTGTCAATTGTTTTAATTGGCTGTTAACCAGAATACTATTTTCCTTTCTTTCCTCTTGTCATGCAGATCGTTTTGTTTCTGACAGTGGCACAGCTGATGAGGGACCAACCGCATATTGATTATCAAGTACTGGTTAAAAACTGAAGACACTAGGACAGATGGGACAGCCTCGTATGTGCAACGATACGAGTACAGCGTGCCTTATTGTATCGACTAAATGTGCATTAAAGTATTGCTGTTTGGATCATTCATCCTGAGCTGCACACCTCTCACCTGCTGGATAATACAGGTTTACTTCCGTACACACGACAAAACCTGTGCCATAAAAGTGGGGAAATATATTTTGTGCAATGTAGTCGTTGGTATTTATGAAACCAAAAAGATGACGATGGTTTACGGAAAGCTGTTTATGGCACTGTTGCACCTTTCAGTCTATGAATTTGTCACACAGAATTATTAAAAAAGACCCTGATGAGTAAAATCCATTATGAGTGATGGTTGAAGGTACACAGGCACTTTGTTTGCCTTCTTGTATATTTCATAGGCTCAATAAATAAATCATAAAATGCAATCTGATGGTTTGTGTCTGGTTATATACAATAAGGCTACATTGTTTCTTGATGGTCGTGTGTTATTATTGTATACAGAGCACTTCTTTTTACTGTCTCTCTAAAATTGACACACACACAGAATTTTGGAAGATACAGTTAACAAAACCTAAAGAACATTGGAGGTAAACTCGATGACTAGTGCAGTATTTATTTTGCAGAAAGCCTTTTTCCACTGTAGGCCAACAACACAATGTGAAGAAGACCAAACGTTTGCTTCAGGAAATGTAACATATCAGCATTTCTGATGATATGTCTGTTACTGCACGGTGTATTTCCAGTTAACCAGTGGCTATTTTCCAATAAAAAAAATGCTTATAGAGCTAACATCGTTGGTCTCCATGATATTACGATTCTTTACAAACTGAAAAGGATCTGTGTGATTGCATCAAAAGGAATAGCTCATTCCATAGCGGTGACTGATAATCCTATTTCTGAATGAACTGAATAGGTGAACAGAATATGTTATACAGTAGTTTGCATGTCGAAGTGTCTAAATATATGTAATAATAATTAAAAATATATATAATAATAATAATAATATATCAAATATGTAATGTAAGTTTACGTTGTTATTGGTTTACTGTCTTTACATTAGTGCATGTTGACTATGGACGTTGGACACGCTGCCTCTTCTGCAGAGGGCGTGGCTGGACGCGAGTGGGCGTGGCTCTGGCTTTGTCACGCAGCTCCTTCTTCCTCGATTTCTTTACTACGCGAGTCCGACTTGGAGGAAAGTGAACGTCGCCCAGAAAGGAAACAAACAAAACAAAAACCCAGGAGACGGGAGCAGAAACAAACAACTAACCCCCAAAAGCTGGTAACGCGCAAACATATTACCGAATGTTTCCCTGAAGCTTTTTTTCTTCTCTCTCTCTGCGTGCTTTTTTAATGTGTCGACGTGCGGGCGGGCGGCTGCCATGCTTCTCTCGCGGCCCTTTGGAGCCGTTGGTTAGCTCGTGGTAGCCCCCGTGGCCTGTTAGCAGGCCGCTGGGGGTTTAGGCGCGGGGACGTGGAAGTATTCATCCGCTGTTCTCCCAAAATAGGGCCGCGGTGCTTTCCGTCGGCTAACTGGCGGCCACGTCGTTGTGAAGCTTGTTAACATGGATGCGATGTGCTGCCGACTAGTGACATTGAGTCCCCGTTATTTTTGTGGTGTGTGTGCGGGGAGGGGGAAGCGGGGGGGGCGACGTGAGACATTTTACACTGCTCTTTAAGAGGAGGGAGGTAAACGTGCTAGCTTGCGCGCGCTAGTGACGCTAAACAGGCCTCTCTGCCGTTTGCAAATGCCGGGGACGAGAAGACCAAAATGTGTTTTTAAACCGGTGTTTAGTGGCTGCAGGAGACGACGCGTCGTTAATCCTAGAGTCCTTGTTGGCGGCGTTGCACCGTTACTTTAGTAAAACCAGACGGTTTTTTTTTTCCCCGATGTGTCCGTGCTACATTTTAAGGTTGCTCATCCAGAGAAAAAGCAGGCGAGGGCGCGAGGACACACCCGAAAGATGTGTTTTCACTGTACTCCGTAGTTATTCACATAAATAACATTACGTCCTAATTCTGACCTAGCCCTCGTGCTCCATCCAATATGACACGCCTCTTTCCACTGGGTATTTTTTAACAATATTATGGTGCACGAGACTAGTTTTCCACTAGAGCGACTAGGTGCTCTTCACATAAAAAAATGTAACTATTAATTCTCCTGACTATCAATGGTTAACCACGATCACACTGTTGTTATGCAACATCAGCATAATTTAGTGCAACAGTATAATTGGTAAGCGGTGCACGATGTGAGAGAAAAAGGCTCCGTTTCTGTACTTAAAAAAAATAATTTGGACTATTACATGAGACTTAATCAAGCTGAACTGGCTATAGGCTACATTCTTACTCATTAAAAAAAATGTCTACTTGATATATTGGTTATATACAATAAGGCTACATTGTTTCTTGATGGTCGTGCGTTATTGTATACAGAGCACTTCTTTTTACTGTCTCTAAAATTGACACACACACACAGAAGATACAGTCAACAAAACCTAAAGAACATCGGGGTAAACTCGATGACTAGTGCAGTATTTATTTTGCAGAACGCCTTTTTCCTACTGTATTTTATACAACATAACTCATTTTATTATGAGGGAAATTATGTAAGCATGCAATGATAAACAGAGCTTTACAAATGGATCACTAGAATGGAAGTCCGTATTAAACAGAGTCACTCATCTGCACCTAACGTGACATTAATTACACAACTCCACTATTAAGCTTCATAATAGTCATCTGGGATTTCTCTCAAACTTTTTCTCTATGGCCCATCACAGAGATGCAAATCATGTGTAACGTTTACATAATTTCTGGCACTGTTGTGTCTTCCTTAAACGCGTGTTTGTCACTCTGTAAATGTTTGTCACTCTTAATGCCATGATCTTCAGATGTTTGCTCACTGCCATACTGACGAGAGTTGTTTTGATTTTTTTTTTTCAGCCTCCGGAGCAGTGAAGTGTCTTCATGGCAGTTCGTCGAGGACACATTAAGTACTTGAAAGTGAGTGTGAGATCTCAAACGTTGTGTGTGTGTGTGTGTGTGTGTGTGTACCCTGATCAACTAAATGTTAGCGGGTATTTTAGGTGTCGGGGGTGGTTGAAATTGAATGCAGTTACACAGTAGCATGACATTTGTTTGCAGGAAATGTACAAACAGTTTTTCTCTTACACATTTTGTCGAAGGATGTAATGACTGCAAAAAGTGATCCGTTTTTTTTTTTGTTGCTCAAACTAAGGATTTTATAGTTGAAATGATTAAGCACTGAGATAAATCAGAAACATCCCACCAGCTATGCCCATGCTTACTGGTTTAATACAGGAGTCTCATTCATCCTCTCAGGCAGAGTATCTTACCCACCAGAATACACAATCACAACCCTTCTCTTGCATGAATGGACCTCTGTCGGACTGGTTCCCTTCCAGGCTTGTTTCCATTTTAGCCACCAGCAAATGTGTCCGCCATGACACGCTCTGCTGAACAGATAGCAGTCGTACCTTTTTTTTAATGCGTATTTTGTATTCAGGCTCCATTCTTGTGGGTGCTTTACAACTCATTTTAGACCGGTAATAAGGCGAGACTTCAGACTGACTTGACTGAGGTCATCTTGGGTTAAAACAAGTTACTTGCATACGTTGTCTGTGTGTCCTTTTCTATTGTATTAAAGTCCACTGATTACATTTCAATCTGGCTTAGCGGATACTACTGCATTGAGACCAATTGGCAGCTTAAATCCAGTCACATGTTTGTGTAATATTCGTTCCCATAATGTGACCTTTAAAGCGTTCTCTTTCGCATTGAAGACTATAAAGAAAACAACACTGAGTAATCCATTTGTGACACTTAATCGAGTTGGATGTAATAAATGAATGACTGGGAAGTAGATGGCTAATCCTAGAGTAGGAAATACATTTAGTTCCCGGTTCCTTTTAAAAAAAAAAAAAAGATATTTTATTAGATGAAGATTTTTCCATCCATTTGTTTTTGTTGCTTTTGTATAGCAAAGCATCTCAAGACGCGTGTACTGCGCCAACTAATTATTTCCATTATGGATTAAACTGCAGAATTACTATATCAACTAATTAACCGTTTTGTATATAACATCTTGGAAAATAGTGAAAATACACTATAGTTTCAGAATTAGAGTAATGAGTTAAAATTGCTTGTTTTATTCCACCGACACGCAACAATTCGCTCTAGTTCTGTCACGCGGTGTACTTATCCCGCTTTGTTTCCACCGACTTAGCAGGCCGACCTTCAGGAGGTGTATGACATGTCGAATGGTTACGAAGACCTCATGGGGGGTGACGAGGACAAGGACTCCAAGACCAACCTGATCGTGAACTACCTGCCTCAGAGCATGACGCAGGACGAGCTGCGGAGCCTCTTCAGCAGCATCGGAGAGGTGGAGTCCGCCAAGCTGATCCGAGACAAAGTCGCAGGTATGCAACTCCCCGAAGCGATAAGACCTGTGACCGACCAGATGGACGCTGAAACACAAGATTTTGTTTTAAATGGCAAAGGAATCTGTGTTGCAACCTCTGAATAAATCAGTGGTGGTTCAGCTTTATGACTTAAAAATAGTTTGGCCTTTCAGTCATTTTCAAATTATCTTTATTGGACGGATATCTACCGAAGGCCTATTTTCTGGCTCCTTCCTCAGGGATCTTTATATAATGTAACTTTTATTTTGAAAAGATATCCCAAATTGATTTCCTGTTTTGAGTTGAGTAGTAGTTTGCTCAGTTTTTCCACCACCGTAGACCTGTTTTATTTATTCCAGTCTATTTGTTTGTTTTTTGTGTAGAATAGCATGCAATGTTGAGATTTTGTTTTGTTTTTTTAAATACTTATTTGTTTGACAGATTTTTTTTTAACTATACAACGTTTTTTTGTTTTGTTTTATTTTATTGTTTTCCTTTTTTTTTCTCTAGGCCACAGTTTAGGGTACGGATTTGTTAACTATCTTAACCCTAGTGATGCAGACAGAGCTATCAGTACACTGAATGGACTAAGGCTACAGTCCAAAACTATCAAGGTAACGTGCAATAAGGTGTTCTATTCTCAAACCAAAGATGTCATGTCATATAACTCTCCTGTGGCTCTTGTGCTGTCCGCTAACTAGCTAGTACATGTCAGCCCGAGGAAGTGATGCTGCTTTTACAGCTCATTTACTGCCCTATCTGACATGTCTGTTGAGTTTCACTATAATTTGACTTATTTTATTTGACACATTCTGTCAAATTCGGTGTGTTTTCATTTATTTAAATTTTTTTGATCCGTTTGATTTCTTTTTTTCATTGCTGTGTTGTTTCTTTTATGCTTTTCATTTTTCAACAAACCAAATATTTAATACCTAAAAGCAATTATCAGATCATTTTATTCAGTTTTTCTTTTATCGTCCAGTTATTATTAAAGGGACAACACTTTTCAGATTAATTAGTTGTAACGCTTAAAACGCATATAATTGCTCATTGTGCTTTTAGTGGGTTTCTTTTGTTACTTTGTTTTGTACGCGTGCATCAGTAAGAGTTTTAATCTGTCAATTGTTGCTTCCTGTTGCTAGGTTTCATACGCACGGCCCAGCTCTGATACAATAAAGGATGCCAACCTGTATATCAGCGGCCTGCCAAAGGCCATGACCCAGAAGGATGTGGAGGACATGTTTTCACATTATGGACACATCATTAACTCCCGTGTACTTGTTGACCAGGCCACAGGAATAACCGGTAAATTGCTTCCTTACTTTACTTGTATAGTGCCTTCTGTTGAAAAGGGAGCGTAGTCATGCTGCTTGTGTCAGAATATGCAGTAACCCGTGGCTGTCTCGTGTCCAGGCTCGTCCCGCGGGGTGGCTTTCATCAGGTTTGACAAGCGGGCCGAGGCAGAGGAGGCCGTCAAAAACCTGAACGGCCAAAAACCACCCGGAGCCGCCGAGCCAATCACGGTGAAGTTCGCCGCCAACCCAAACCAGGCGAAGAACACGCAGCTCATCTCTCAGCTCTACCACAACCAGTCCAGGCGCTTCGGAGGGCCTGTACACCACCAGGCACAGCGGTTCAGGTGAGGGGGGGGATGGGAACTTTTCCCGACCTTGAAAACCGGTCGTTGAAACAGCAGCTTATGCATATGTACAACGTGCTTCTGGCTCCAGTAGAAACCACACTGGAAGAGTTTTTATATATATATATATATATATATATATATATATATATATATATATATATATATATATATATATATATATATATATATATATATATATATATATATATATATGTGTATATATATGTGTGTAAATAAAAAACATTCAGTTTCAGTGTTATTAAATGAAGTAAACGATCTCTTTGGCAGGTTCTCCCCCATGGCTGTTGATCACATGAGTAGTGTGGGCAGTGTCAGTGCTCCCGGGAACTCCACCTCCGGCTGGTGCATCTTCGTCTACAACCTGGGCCAGGACGCGGACGAGAGCATCCTTTGGCAGATGTTCGGCCCCTTTGGCGCCGTCACCAACGTCAAGGTGATCCGCGACTTCAACACCAACAAGTGCAAGGGCTTTGGCTTCGTTACCATGACGAACTACGAGGAGGCTGCCATGGCCATCGCCAGCCTGAACGGCTACCGGCTCGGAGACAAGATGCTGCAAGTGTCCTTTAAGACCAGCAAGGGCCACAAGTAGAGAGAGAGAGAGGGAGAGAGAGAGAGAGAGGGAGCCGGACAATCGGGTGTAGAGGAGAGGCGGAAATGACCTGGCCAGGCTTTTATAGCAGAGAGCAGAAGTATTGAGTTTTTAAAAATCTAGCACATGTTTGGGTTTTTAGTGTTAAGAGTTAAACGACGTGTTCACTCTTCTGCACCTTTGTACTTGTCTAAAAGAGTGTTTAGGCTGGTTTTTGTTTTGTTGTTTTTCTTCTTCATCTTTATACTCATGCTTGAGGACACTGTAGTTTTTAATTTTTAGAGAGGGGATGGAGAGGGTAAAATCCTATGATATCCCCCCCCCCAAAAAAGATAACTTTTTGACTATCTAAAAAAAGCTAAAATACTGTCCACATACGTGTTGCATGTTTAACAGAGGAGACTTGACAAAAGAGGCACGCAAAATGGTTCTGGGCGGTGCACTAAGAACAACGGCGTGCACGAGGAAAAAGCCTCACGAATTGTCGACTGTTGACATTTCAGTTGATTTTGGTTTAAAGAAGGCGAGGGACAATATTTTTTGGGGTTATTTTGTTTTGGAAAAAGAAGTGCTCTGTCCTGGATCCTCCTCCCCATAAGTACAAAATAGATGCATTAAATTATCACCCAGTGGATATACAGACCTACAGTACCACTCACCGTCTCGAGTCCATTTAAGAGTAAAGCACTTTTAACCAGTCTGCTTTCGGTTACTATGAATATTAGTCTTTTTCGATGTTAATCTTTGACTTTAGCTCACGCTCCTACCAGGTTAACAATTTTTTAAGCATGACGAGCTTTGGAGGTTTTTGTCTTATTATCCCTGTGTAAAGTGTCTTTTTTTATTATAAGTTGTATTTCAGGAGAGTCCTGTTGAATATGAACCCCCGGTCAATGAGTAGGGAGTTGAGATGGACCAAAGGCAGGGAGAGATTTGATCCTATTATCGCAGATTTAAGGTACATTTCTACCTGGTTTTTAAGAGGTACGAAGCTTATATCTGAAACTGACTGAGGAGCAACGTCACTTAACCTCAGTGTTGTGTTTCTGTTTTTTCTTTTCTTTTATTTAGAGTTAATTTGTTTTCTTTTTTTGTTTGGCTATAGATTTCTATTCGTTACAATGTTGGTTATAAACTTGCATTAACGAGTGCTTATCTCTAGTTTGAAGACTAATCAATCGATGGCCTTTTGTTAAAGTTTTGATTTGCTTTCTTTTCTTTTTCTTTTTTGTTTTGGTTGTTTCACTTTGAGCATAAACCATTAAATTTTATTTCTTTTTGCCTACCGTTTTGTTTGGTTTATTTCTTTTTTTTTTTTTTTTTAGATTTGGTTTGAAGTTTTGTTCTATTATTTTTCTGGTAGCAAATCTGCAGTGTTAATAGTTCCCGTTTCAAAAAAAATTAAAAAAAAAACGGCCTGTTTCTATAGGAGACTTTTAAATGTCAGAGGAAACTATAAGGACCAATGTTGGTTGATTATTTAACCTGTACACAGACACTTGAAGGAAAGCGATTTGTCCTGACGACATTTCATGAAGCAACATTTCTAAGATTGCCAGATACATTTGAACCACTGAAGAGTTGCATAATTAGCCAGTTGAAGCTGTATGTTGATACCGTTTCTTTTTTTTTTTAGTCTTTTCAGCTGTTGTGAGTCGCCACCTGGCTCAGTAAATCTGTTTTGATACCCGGCTGTTTCGGGAGGGCAGTTTATACTCCGATTTTGATTTGTAGCTCGAGTGCAGTATTCTAAAGCGAAGCCAGATTTGTTGCTCGATATCTCGACGCGACAAATCAGAATATACTTGAGTCTTTTAGACCCAACCCCGTGTATCTGATCATTGTCTAATGGGGGAGTGCTTTTAATCAGTGAGGCTTTGTTTACCTGCTCAGCGAAACACCTTTTTTATATGATTAATTTAGAAAAGGTCATTGGCCATATCACAGCTCGTCTTTTAATATTGCTGAATTTGCTCGATTGTCTCGTTCTCCAAGGTCATTGTCCTTGATTTTAACCTGACCACAAATTTAACAGGGAAACCACTTAGTGACGGAGTTACAAATATCAAATCATTTTTGGTCACAGTAACTTTTCGCAATTTTTTTTTACATATTCTCACGAAACAAAATCCCGACTCTTTAATTTGTGTGCCCCCCACTCCTTTTAAAAGGATTATTCCCATTCCAAGAATCTGATTTATTTTGATCTTAAAAGTTATTTTTGATTTAGTAATTCCATGTTATTTTTGGGTCGCAATCTTTAACTGTGCAATATTTCAAGGCTTGCTTAAAGCAGGCAATAGTTGTTTTTTTTCCTAGATTATCATCTTTTTTTTATTATTTCTATTTTCTACTGAAGTTTTATGTTACTGCTTAGTTTTTTCAGCAGTATAGTTGAAATTGCATGAAAGATGCAAGTGAATTTGTTTTAGGGGTAGTCATATTTTGACTGCATTCTGCCTTAATTTATAAGTGGGAATGGTGTATTTTACATCACAGGAGGCGTAAATATTTATTCGACAATGTATGCGGTCATACTTGTTACTCGGAGTGTTTTTAATGGTTCATTTTGTTTTCTTGGTTTTGAAGGACACCACGTTGAAGTCCATTAAATGTCTAACATTGGATCATTTCAATAAAACACATTTGGCTTTTCAGAATTCAAAGAATGAAATGTCTCTTAAGAAGCTTATTGTGTAATTTGCTGTATTTTATTGACAAATGTAACGTGTATGTACACAGTTTTACTTGTCAGCATACCAACAAGCTAATGAAACGAGGGACTTCATCTTGTGACGTCATTGGCCTTCAGAGCACATGACGACGGCCCAGTTATTACCATCCGAGACCACACGGGGGAGCCACGTCTGCATTTTCTCCTGCAACATATTTACTGTTAACCAACGCCACCGTGAACACGTGGTAGATTTTCTGCAGCACTTTTAGTGGCTGCTTGCATTTATTTCCCTTCTAGGCCATAATTTAGTATGGAGAAGGTTATCAATAAGGGCCTCAGCCATCTCTTTCAAAAAGCCTGAAATTTAGGAAACCGGAAGTGCATCAATGCCAACTCATTTCCAGGTTTTAGGACTCGTCCCAAGAGCGTTGTTTAAATGCCACATGCTACCTTTTTCTACTGGAAAATTAGTTTTAGCCTCCACAATCTTTCCATATGCCTTCTGGTAAAAGCTGACACACACTACTCTTACCCACAACAGGCCCAGTAAAGTTTTAAATAAAACCACCCGTTGAAGCGGACTTGGAAGTACAGCAATTTTTTAAAATATTTTTATTTTTAAAAAAAACATCCACACAATAAATTCAAAGCATAGGTATAAAAACACAAGTGATCGTCTTCCTAGAATACTTTTTTTATAATTGTACTAATGTCGCTTAATATATATATCCATAAATACCTTGTCGTAACATAAAAGGTTCACTTCAACAAAATCCATTTGCTCCTTGTCCTAGTTTTTGATTACATTCGAGTCTTTCAGAATTATTGTCAAAAACCAAGATCACGTTAAGGCAACTCAAAACCTTGGTTAGGACAGGCCTAACGGGCGTATGAATGTCTTAAGTGTCCCCGCGGACTAAACGCTTAACTCCATCTAATGCATGTCTGTTTTAAGATTTAGGTTACATGTGAAACTTAATGCATTTCCTCCCCAGTCAGAACCAAATGGAAACGAACAATATGTCTAGTACTCAAGTTTTGTTGTTTTTTTTCAGCATGGCACATGCAAAATCCAGTGAAGCCGCTTAAACCCCGACGACACAATGTTCTCACACTTTGGTCTCATTTAGAACAGAAACAGGATCTTAACCAAACTCAGGCCTCAGACGACGGTCCCCCGTTGATCCAAAGAGGTGGATCTGTGTGCGTTAGAAGGCAGTGTGTCCCCTTGATGTCCATCCCATAAAAAAATCAAAAAGAGTCTCACACTTGGCAGAGGTTGTAGCAGGCCAAAGGTCGCTCCAGCACGTTTTCTCCGTCCACCTCAAACACGTAATCGCACCGGTGTGCGATCAGAGGAGCGTCGGACATCGCCACGCTCTGATTGCCGAAGGAGATGACGGTGTCTCTCTGTAGGGAAGAAGTCACCCCGACAGTACGGTCAGTAAAGACGGGGAAGGTAGAGCTCAAAGGTTTTTCTCTTTTTTTTAAAGAAATACTACGCCTGTAAAATGTAATACAATGAGGAACAACAGTATACTAAATGGTTACTGAAAAAAAACTAAAATCGGTATCAAAGTCGAGATTCCAAAGGCCGTGAAAACACATTGTTCGCCACGAGATCTTACATTAATGGTTACGAAACCATCCATCCATCCATCCATCCATTATCAGCCGCTTATCCGGGGTCGGGTCGCGGTGGCAGCAGGTTCAGCAGGCTGACCCAGGCTTCCCTCTCACCCGCAACACTTTCCAGCTCATTCTGGGGGATCCCGAGGCGTTCCAAGGCCAGCCGGGAGATATAATCCCTCCAGCGTGTCCTCGGTCTTCCCCGGGGCCTCCTACCAGTTGGACGTGCCCGGAAAACCTCTAATGGGAGGCGTCCAGGAGGCATCCTGACTAGATGCCCGAACCACCTCAGCTGACTCCTTTCGACACGAAGGAGCAGCGACTCGACTCCAAGCTCCCCCCTGATGTCCGAGCTCCTTACCCTTGTTCTAAGGCTGAGCCCGGCCACCCTACGGAGGAAGCTCATTTCGGCCGCTTGTATCCGAGATCTCGTTCTTTCGGTCACGACCCAGAGTTCATGACCATAGGTGAGGGTTGGAACGTAGACCGACCAGTAAATGGAGAGCTTTGCCTTCCGGCTCAGCTCCCTCTTCACTAAGACGGACCGGTACAGCTCCTGTTTTACTGCTGCAGCCGCACCGATCCGCCTGTCGATCTCCCGCTCCACCTTACCCTTACGAAACCAAATATTTCAATTGAGAGAAGAAGAAAAAAGATGATTTCCATGCACCGATCAGTTGTTTTATGAAACAGTCCGATAACGGTTGCTCATGTTGTCGACGCCGCTGTCCAAACCTCCGGGTTTTTATCTGTGCTACTGACATCACTTTGGTCTTAACTTGTCGATATGATTTCATGACCGAACACCTGCTAAAATAACGTGCGTTGGCTATATAAAAAATGGTTAAACTAAGATGGTGAGCATCAGCACGTTGGCTTTGTCATTGATTCTAAACTCTGCTGCCTCATAGAGCCGCTAGCGTCTTGTTTCTGCCTGTTTAATACTTTGGAGTAATATTCACGATTTTTAAATAAAGCTTTTCAGAGGTTTTTCGAATGTGAACGTGCACTTTAACCTCACTAACTATTGTCCTCTCACCCGGTTGGGGCCGCCTCCGTTGTCAGCATCTGCAGGAGTAGGAGCTGGGGCCGGAGTGGCCGCCTTCTCGAAGTCCTTCTTACATAAATGAGCCATAATCCCAGCAGCTAAGGCATCGCCGAGAACATTGATCATCGTCCGGAATCGATCACTGGCGGCAACGAGAGGGACGAAGATAATAATTTACACATCGCCCCGAGACCCACTTGTGCTCTATATGGTGCGACCATTTTTCGTAGGGACTCACAGAACCCAATCGATGGCGACGATCAGGGAGATGTCAGCGGGCGGCAGCCCCACAGAGGTCAGGACGATAACCATGGTAACCAGACCGGCTTGAGGTATCCCGGCTGCCCCGATGCTGGCCGCCGTTGCCGTTATACTGATGAGACAAGAGCCAAAGCGGAAGAGTTAGGGATGGAAAACCAATTGGTTCTTCGAGACAAAAGACGTGAATCATGTGGAAGGTTAACAAGCTCAGTGACTGGTCTCACCTAATGGTGACCAGCTGGCCAAAGTCCAAGTCATACTCATTGACCTGAGCGATAAAGATGGCCGCCACTGCCTCGTACAGGGCGGTCCCATCCATGTTGATGGTGGCGCCCACTGGCAGCACGAAGCGAGCGATCTGCCGATCCACTCCGCAGTTCTCCAGGAGACACTTCATGGTGATGGGCAACGTGGCGGAGCTGAAAGGAGGCGGTCGGGTCAGGGTACTCCTATAGAGACCTACGACGACATCTACCAAAAACCTGTTTAGACGTTGTATTGTTACCTTGATGACGTGGCCAGAGCAATGACAAGAGCCTGCAGTAGCCCCCTGATGTAGGGGAAGGGGTTTTTGCGTGTGAAGAAGTAGTAGAAGAGAGGCAGCAGGATGAGGCCGTGCACAAACAAACCAGACAGCACCGTGATGAAGTACATGCCCAGCTTCTCTCCCAGGTGGGCGGGGTCTTGCATATCCAGGATCTTCCCCGCCACGAGGAACACAATGCCGAAGGGGAAGTACCTGCGCGGAGGGGGAGGAGATCATCGTTTATTGCACGCAAAAAAACCTTTTCAGCGCAACCTCAAGATAAACCTGACAGATAAAACCTTTGATATTAATTTTTTTAGGATAAACGCCAGTTCCACAAAGGAGACTGACCTGCCCTCAATCCCATCCAACACCTGGGGAATCAATCGGAGCCTCGTCTGGCGTCTGGCATCAGTGCCAGACCTCGCTAATGCGCTCGAGGATGAATGGGATCAAATCCCTGCAGCCATGCTCCTGAAGCTCGGAGGCTGCTACATCCGAAGATTAACGTGAACACACGTGGGAGTAATGTTCAGGTGTCCGAATACTTATGGCCATAAAATATACCCGACTATCCAAACTCATTGCATCTGTACTTACAGTTATTCCGGCGCTAATTTATCTCTTTGTGCTGAGTTCACTTAAATGCAATCCAGTCGACTCATCAGCTCCCACAAGGACGGAGCAGCTGTGTGAGATTTATTTGTACATGTAATCTGGCTCCGTCGTGTGAACTGTTGCGTCGTCTATTTGTGAAAGTGTGTGTGCGTGCGTGAGAGCACGAACTTACCACATAGCGGCGTTAATAATCTTCATGACGCACTCGTTGATGCACTGGCACACGTTGACCAGCGGCGCGCCCCGCTCTCCCATCTTACCCAGCAGCAGTCCTGAGAACAGACGGTGAGTTTTGTGAGGTCTCACAAGTCACCTCTAATAAAGGGTTCGTAATTACATAATCAACGGGTACTTTTTTAAAACTTATTTTATATATCTGCCGTCAGTATGTACTTTCCAGATTAAGATTTTACATCACAAATCCCTAAATAAGGCCGAAATAATTGAAATGATTCAATGCGTCACTCCAAATAGAAGAGTACCATGTGACTACATTACCCAACTGAATATAAAGTAGTTTAAACTCCGCTGTGACCAGCTGCAACAATAAAATGCTGCTAAATATTGCATTAGAATCAATCTAGTAATATTATGTCTTTTTTCTGCAATATCAGTACACCTTTAAAGGTGCTAGTATTATTGACATTAAGAGTATTATTGTAGAAGCAAAAAAAACTATTAACTATGAAATATATAGTATATATCTATAAAGTAATGTCTACTTGAGTAGAAAATGAAGTCACACTCTGTGTGTCCAAGTTTCTCTGTGATTTGTTTAGATAGCCTGCTAGATGCCGCGCGTGCTGTGCATGTTAGTGCATGTTAGTGCACGTGACGTTGCATGTTAGTGCATGTGCCCCACTGGGTAGCTCACGGTCTGTACTGCATTCATAAAGCGGTCACAGCTAATAATTCCGTCCCTGAACGACATTGCAGTAAGTAAAACCAGTAAAAACGCGGTTAGCTCTGTGCTGTTAGCATCGTTAGCCGCGTGAGCCGGCGCCATGTTGAGAGCCGCGTGGAGGCAATGGATATTTGCTCTAAGTATTAAAAGTAGCCCCTGGAAGTCGCGTGTAAGTAATAACATAATCTAAAAAGACATTACTTAACCTTTATGGAGGTTCACCTACTAGAAAACAGCACCATAAGGATTATACTCCAATAAACAAGGCCTGTAGTTTTGAGATGTTTTCTGGGATCTAATGAGCCGTGTGATTTTCTTACCCATGGTGGCTGAGAAGATGACAATCCCCAGTACGTTCATGCCCTTGCTGGTGCTGGGGACGATTTTATACTTGACTTCGGGAGCAGGGGTGATCTCCAGGAAGACCGGGTGGCCCAGTTGAGGGTTGTGGTAGTCGGGCATGACGTACACGTAGTTGGCTTGAGACTCTTTTACGTCAGAGTTCTGTACAATAGGTACCAGGTCCGTTCGGTACTGGAGTTGGAAGAAAAAAAAAGAACAACCACCACAGGTTTGTTCATATGTGTTCATATTTCCTTTTATCATTTTACAATTTCCTCCTTTTGTCCACTGACCTGCTGAAACGTTGCTTCGATGAGATTTGACGGGATCATGTTCCTATAAAAGACAATATTCAGACAAATAGGTCAGACGTCTGTACAGAAACATATTATTCAATAGTGTGGTGTCATTTCAATAAACTTCTGGGGCATATAAAGAGTTGTTTTTTAATTTTGAGGGTCAAAGTTCATTCCTGAGTACAAAGTAAGTACTTGTGCTTCATTGAATACTTAAATTTCACTCCACTGTTGTACTTCTACTTCACTTAATTGAAGAGGAAATGTTAACTTCAATACTTCCTTTTGATTTTTGTAGTTAATATTTACTTTACAAAGATTCTACATGAAAAAAACTGACTGTCTTAACATGAATAACATTACAATGCATTGTTATAAATCAAACCACGCAACTGTACATAAATAGGGGGGTTTATCTGCACGGACTATACTTTCACTTTTGATGCTTCAAATACATTTTGTATGTATTTTTTTCTACTTACAAAACATTTTCAACGCGGATATTTCTGTTATGTGAAAATTATACTTTTAATCAAGTAAAATTAGCCTCTGGATAGACTATGGAGCCACATGCATGAATGACAATTATTCATAAGCAGGTACTATAAAAAAAGAATGTGAAAACCAGACTGCGCACTTATCGAACAGAGGGTATTCATAAATAATACATGCACACACACGCACAAGAACATCAACAAAGTACACTCAAACAACACCAGGGGCCAGAGAGGGGCCTCCACATGCCGTGGGAGGTGTTCAGGGACACCGTGTACTGCATTAATACGGCATACGTACGTCAGGGACACTGAACCCATGATGCAAGCTCATCAAACACGTAAGAGGACCCAAATGCGCAGCTGATCTTTGGCTCAGAGAAAAAGATACAGCTCTCTAATAATAATCAGGTTTAGGAAGGACGTATTAGTGGATCTCCGACATGGAAGGTCAGCCTGAAGTCTCCAACGTGCACAGAGCGACGCTGCACAGGGACCTTCTGAGAAAGTGAAGGCTTAACAGATCACAATTAAGTGTCCTCCTATTCTTAGCCGACCTGCTGCATAAGAGTGAGACTGCAAATGTCCTTCTCTGTTTTCTTTTTTATAATGCTGACACGAAGGCGTATACGTTCTGATCGGTGTTGTTGTGACTCATAATTGACTCAAATATGCGGCCGATTTGTTTTTACTTTGATTTGATTAAATGTCACATTTTCAGAACGCTTTACTCGCTGACAATTTCATGATTTCTGACTTTCCATTGTTGTGAGAGCCATTGGTTGGTTGAATTGGTCCGTACTGGCTTTCCTCGGGCCGTCAGAGGGTACATAGTCCAGCAAATCCTCATACCAGAAAGCAGCACAGATGAGATGGACTGGGAACATCTGGAATCTCCTGAAAATCCTGTACTAAGAGGGCGCTTTTCTCCATTCTACGGACGAGGTGAATGTGGGAAATGCCGCGTGGTCCTACAAGATGCTCTCATGAAATGAGAGAAGATCGTCTGAACCGTGACTGAAAGAAACAATGAACTTCTCTGCTGCCATCCTATTGTCTTTGATGACCTCCTGACCTTTCCTCAAGCTAATTGTGTGCATCTCGGTCCTTTTTCTCTGATTTTCATTGCCATTGCAAGCGTGTTAGCATGCCGACGTTAGCATTTAGCTCAAAGCATTAGCGCAGCCACACAGAGACGCCAGCGTGGCGGCGAACTCGTGTTCCCTCCGGAAGGAGGAATTAGAGTGAATCATGTCAGAGCTGCATATTATGTGGATATTGTGTACGGCAGGAAATAACTGGATGTATATACATTAGCAAGCATTTCCAGATATGAGACGTGAGCCCACTGCACGTACTCAACTGTCCCACAATGCATTGCGTCTGGGTGAGCCAGGCTAAAAGCGGTCACTTTATTAGATTTGTATAGATTTTAAAAGCTGGTAATGTGTCACTTCAGTCAATTTTAACATGTTTTTACCGGAGAAAGTAATTAGATTCCCAACATGTGATGAGTTGATACAAATAATTCCCTTTTTGTGACGCCTTGAAACTGTCGCTTAAGCATATTTCAGTGTAAACATTCAGCTGGCTTCTTAATCTTGTTATTCAGTACGCAGTATGCAGTATGTTAGTATGCACAACCCATTTAGAGCTTGGTAGGGACGTCTAAAGGCTTCAATAAGGTAAATGTCTGGTGTCGGTCAGCATTTACCTGATGAGGTCCAGCAGGGCGTCAGCGGAAGTCATAACAGGCCCTGTGCTTGAATGGTGGCCATCTTTCTCGGAGCCCGTCCCCGGATGGATGATGAGCACCAGCACGATGCCAACGATGACGGCGATGAAGGTCGTCCACAGGTAGTAAGTGATCGTCAGGACTCCCAGTCGACCACTGGCCTTTGTGTCCATGGCTGACAGGCCTGACATGAGACTGGATCGCGAGATAAAAAAGGTTCAAACTGTGAAATGCTCTTTTCTCTTTACTAAATTCCAGACAATGTAACCGTTGAACCTTTGATAATGGAGCAATCTGAAAATATTGCTCAATAAAACTATAATTCCGGGTGACGGGACGGAAAAAATATACATAAATACTGTGCATGGGAAGTTTTGTGTGATTGATGCTTACTCTAAATGTTTATCTGTTGATATTTTGTCCAAAGTGATGCATTTCATCAAAAGTCGTCAGGGAAGGAAACATTGTGACTGCTCATAGTAAAACACTGCAGCTGGTTGCTGTTGTATTTGAGTCTGGACCCACACAGGTGGAGGACTTTTCTTACCTGGAGGTGATGAGCGGCAGAATCAACATCTTCAACATCCTCATCAGCAGCTCTCCAGGGAAGGAGAAGTAGATCTTAGCCTGAGTGAGAGAGTGACAAGTAAGCACACCTTATTTCTAGGAGAGTAAGGACCCCGAAATCCAACACAAAGCTATTTTATCCCCTACGTCCACCAGCTTGTCGACAACTGTGTCGGTCTGACGTTTGATGCTGAGAAGGTAATGTGCATAGGGCAATTAAAGGGCTTCTTTTTTTTTTTTATTAAAACTAAAACAGAAAACAAAACTCTTAAATCCAAAAATACTAATAAAGCTAAGAGCAGCTGCAGAGTCGGGGGGGGGGGGGGGGGGGGGGGGGGGGATCTTTCTCTGTGGGTTCTTTCTTCTGGAGCTCAAGTGATCCAATGTTAATTATTGATTCATAGCAACTTGAACTATTTCAGCACTTCTGACACCTCTGCTTCCTGGTTGAACCTGATCCTCTGCTCATCTCTGCTTCCACTCTGCCTATTATTACTGATTTGCACACAGTGTTACAACTCCCAACACATTATATCAAGGTAATAAAGTAAAAATGTAAGTTTGCAACATGCAAAACAAGCCAAAATGGCGCCCCTGTTGGTTTCCTCCTCCATCCCTACCTGTGTGGACAGGTTGAGCGACCTCAGGGCGAACCCGAGCCCGCAGCCCGTCACCACGGCAAAGACCGAGAGCGTCAGCAGGCCGTTCCTCCTGCAGTAGTCCTTCACGTACGCCCTGACCTTCCACAAAACCATATTTTTCATCATCTTCTTCAACCATTCCATCATATTTTCGGGCCCGTCCCGCTCCCGCCCCCCCCCCCCCCCCGGGACCCCCCTGTGAGTGAACGCAGATGTCCTGAGGGATCGATGGGAGGTCAGTTGGCCTTTGTGTCCCACGGGATCCGAGGTCCCTGGTGGATCTGATCAAATGTGGTGGTCCTGTCTCTCACTGAGGAAGTCCAGACTGACAGAGGAGATGTTGACGAACTGATTCCTGGTGAAGCGTTGCCTAAATGGATTATCCCTATCCCATGCTTCCTCCCAGCCACCCGGGCTAATCAAAGAGGCTCAGCACTGATTAGCTCCTCCTTTTATAGCTCATTATGGGTTATTACTACCCGCCTCCGAGTTATCCCATTCATGAAACGGGTGCTTGCCCTTTGACCTCTCTCTACATTTCATACACATCCATCGGCACTACTTGCACTATGACCACTTTCTGCACTACATCCCCATTTCACTGTTGTTGTCGTTTATATTGTACACACATGTCGCTATGGTTGTCTTTAATGTCTTTATATTCATCCTGTTATTTACAATTTAAATATGTATGTACGATGAGAGTGTACGTGAAACCGGAGTCAAATTCCATGTGTGTGCACACATACATATAAAGCTGATTCTGATTCTGATTCTGACCTCTCTACGTTTGCATTTAGCTGGACCGGAACATCTTTTGCTGATTTCGCTCTTCAATCTTGTTGTTGACGTGCATTTAGCAATTAGATTTTGTTTACAGCGAGTAAGTGAAGGAGTTGCACTGTAAGGAGGCAGGACAAAGAGGAAAGAGGAGACACCAGCGTCAGTCCTCAGTGTTTAGGAAACGCCCCCTTCGATCTCACCGTGAGGTGAGGCTGTAAGGTGTGTTCAGGGATCAGGGATCAGGGCCCCGGACGTCAGGACTTGGGGGGGGGGGGGGGGGGGGGGGGGGGGGGGGGGTGAACATCTTCGCCCTCTGCGATGTCACGGCATCAAGGTGTAAGCTCTGACAGGTAGAATCAGATTTATAGTCGATGACAAAGAATCTGGAGGAATATTTAACATAAATCATGACGTGAAGCTGCTCAAGGCCGTCTGTTCTCGCTTGTTGTTTTGCACGTCCCGTTAATTCTGCAGTCTGCTGCCGTCACAGCTGACCTGGGATCAGATCCAAAGTTGACTTGTCCAACAACATCCGCCCACGTCACATGTAACCAATCCAATAACACGTAATCCTCGTCTACCAATGCACGCGGAAAGTTCAACCAATTGCTACGAAAAGAGACTCACGCAACACTTTGTCTTGTTTCTTTTTCTTTGTCTTTCTTTCTGCTAAATATTAATTACCATCATCATAAACACTTGATTATTTCTAAACTTAAACAAACAAACAACTTTTTTATAGCCCCCGACTCCACATGCACTCTTGCAAACGTCCTGAAAGCGGCTATATTTTTTTAAATATTTTATAATAACAAGATATAAAATGACAATGTAATAGCAATAAACAAACAAACAGAGAATCGTCACATAATCTGCTGCAGGATGCATGAAAGTCGATATATACGTTAATTATGTGTTGAGATATTCAACTGAATTTGTGAAAAGAATGGACCCACAAGCACATAAACTATGAACTGTTCTGTGCTTTAATATGTTTAAAAGTACCATGCTATAAGACTAAAGAATATATAATCAACAGTTTAATTTATTTTCATTCATTCAATTTTATCATTCAAACGTTTTTCATGTTCATAATCTAATGGATCTGTGGATTCATGTTCAACGCAGCTGTGATTTTATCAATAAAGGCCGCTTATCTTTGTGTTCGTGGTTCATTAATTTCCCATGTAGTGAAAGGGAAGTGAAAGGGACAGCTGACGAAGGTTTTAGCCGCTTTTACATTAGTTTTTAGAGAAGAAATAACTGTGGATTACAGTTATTCAGTGTCTTTTTATTTCTTATATAATTTATTAATCGTGAAAAATACCGTCTCGTCGTCTCGGTATCAAACCCGATACATCTGATCGTACGGGAGATGGTTGTATTTCCATTAATAATTGACATTTGTTTTTTTTAGAAATGAATATGTAGTTAAAAAAAACAGAATCTAATCGCCCCAGTTTACTCATAAAGAGACAGAATAATGAGAACTGAGACATAGAAGAGCATCTGTGAGTGTGTTTCAGTTGGATGGAGAGCCCTGGTGGTTCTGCTTGAGGACTCTCGTGTTGCGTTCACTGGACCGTTCATCACAGTCTCTCGGCCGACCGTCTGCACCCAAAAAAGCAGAGGTCACAACAGAGAGGAAATATTTCCTCAAAGACAAAGCTGACTGTCAGAAATAACATCTGCATTTCATTCGTATTACAAAGTGTACTTCAGCTTTGGTGTAAAAAGAGGAATGAATGTCTTCTGCATTCATTTGAGATCTTTTTTGACATTTTTTTTATTAGTGACTTTGCGCATAATTGAACATCTGGAGCTGTAAAGGGGAACAAAACGTGAATGAAAATCAGGGTTTCACTTCCCCTTTGACTCGGGGTCTGTGAGGCGGTGCTTTGGGTGACTCTGCTCGTGTTCAGGTGAGCAGCGGTGCGTGTCAACAGGTTGTTGTAGGACTCTGCATCCCCGGTGTGCACAGGCCCTCGTATGCTCCCACACAGTAGTGGTCCTCTGCATCCTCAGACTGGACTTCAGCTACTTGTTGTGTAAAACTGCAGTTTTTGGGAGGCTGTTCAGGTGCCTGCAGGTATACTGAGATCATCACCAACACCTGGACTGGCTGTACAGCTCAAGAGAAACCCCTCTCTCTCCCACACCAGCAGGCTGCGATGCAGGAGACTGAGTCACTACATGGAGATAAAACATTTCCACCGTTTGTGATACTTTATGTAAAACGTGTGTTGCTCCGTGTGTGTAAAAGTTGGTTAGTGCAGTAGCTTTAGGGTCAAATAAATCAAATCAATGCCTCCGACTGACGGGAGACTGTCGGCAGACAGCAGGGGGACCAGCAACATCTTCATTATGGATGTGTTTGTGTGAGTGGTGAGACGGTAACGACCCTCTGGATGCAACCCTCCATCTGATCAACACTGCCATCTTGTGACTTTAAGCTAAATAACTTGTTAAAGTGGCACATTTAGTTGCTTGAGTAACACTGTGAGGGGCAGAGGCCATGATGTCAAACCACCAATTCAATACAAGTCATGCATTCAAACACTGACTGAAGTAAAAGTGTAGAAAGTATCAACAAAAGCAGAATGTTATATTATTATCATGAATGTAACTACTCTATCCTTATATCTATCAGATATCTGTGTGTCTGATCACAAAGCAATTTTTTTCAGTGTGGTTTCATCCCAACTTCCCACAACTCACAGTACACCTGCTCGTTGCCGGGTTTTTAACTCCATGTCTGCTTGCACACTTTCAGAGTGTTTTACTGCTGCTTCTTTAACTGCTTTTAATCCACATTCTGATACTGAGGAGCTGGTCTCTCTTTTTAATCACACCTGTCAGACTGTCCTGGACTCTGTTGCCCCCTACAAGGTCAACAAGTTAAACAGAACACCACAGCCCTGGATAAATGAATCCACCAAAGGACTTAAGAGAGACTGTAGGAGAAGGAAAGAAAATGGAAAGAAAACTGCCCTCCACATATTTTATGATATTTGGAAAGAGGCAATGAATAACTATCAAAAGGCAGTTAAAGAATCAAGAACCTCCTTCTTCTCCAATTTAATTCTAAACAATCATTCAAACCCCAGAGTCTTATTCAAGGTCATAGACAAGGTCATAAACCCCTCCCCCTGTCATTTTATTGATGCCTCACAAGAGATGTGTGAGAAGTTTTTAAATTATTTTAATCACAAGGTAAATTAAATAAGACAACAAATTACCCCCCAACCCACGTTTTACATGCCAGTAGGAACATTCAAAACTCTTTTAGTCATTTTCAACCTGTTTCATTGCCCTTTTTATCCCAACTTATATCACACATGAACTCAGCCACATGCTGCCTTGATTTTATTCCTACTAAATTTCTCAAAGAGGTTATTGGCACTGTAGGTCCCAGTGTTTTATTAATTATAAATAGCTCCTTAGCAAGTGGTGCTTTCCCATCGATCTTTTAAACATGCAATCGTAAATAAAAAGTTATCAAAAGTTAAAGTTACTCTATGTACTTCTGGATCTATAATAACTATACTGTTTTGTTTTTCTAGTCTAGCAAAATGGCTACGAGTGAAATTTGTGTTGCATCATGACAATGAATGATGCTTGAATCCTCGACCTCTTTTAAACAGATTATATTGTTTTATATGTAAAATAACGTCGCAATCTACAAGGTAAGAAGTCAAGTCCTATCGAGCTGTTGATTAAATACAAAAAAAAGTGAAAACTACAATGTTTCACAATAAAATGTCGTGGACCAGAGAAGTTTAAGTGGATCAAATATGTATAAATAGGCCAGACATTACTATTCCTGGTAATGAATAGTTTTTAAAAACATTTTAAAGTCTAAGATGGTGTTTTAAACCTATAATACATTGATTAAGTGTTGCAGTGTGTGCTTGGTGAGGTTACTGTCAGCTCTGTGTTCACTGCTCCGTGTCAGAGTCTCTTCCTCTTCAGCAGCAGCCGTCTGACTGAAGGAGGTTTTTGTACGACTACAAATCAGCGTGTGAACACACCACCGGAGTGGTAACTCTGACAGTAATAAACCGCTGCGTCTTCACTCTGAACTCCACTGACGGTCAAAGTGAAGTCAGAGCTGCTTCCACCGCCACTAAACCGAGCTGGTGTTCCTGATAGAAGTGTGCTCACATATTTGATGAGGAGCTGTGGAGGCTGTCCAGCTTTCTGTTGATACCAGAACATAGCCTGATCTCCATCACCATATCTGTAAACAGGTTCACTACTCTTACAGGTGAGGGTGACGGTGGATCCTGGAGCAGATGTCACTGCTGGAGGCTGAGTCACAGTCACCTGACCGCTGCATCCTGCAGACAGAGAACATTCATCATTTATCATTCATCATTCATCATTTATCATTCATCATCAGCATAAACGAGAGCAGAGGCAGCGCGTCGTGTCTGAAGTGTTGCTGAGCGAATGAACCTGTGAAGCAGCAGCAGGCCAGCGTCCAGACGAGGAGGGCGATCAGAGTCATGGTGGTCGTGGTTCCTGCTGGGTTGACTGACAGGTCCGAGTCCTGCAGGGTTTGAACTCACAGGACTATAAACCTTCTCAGTTCTCTGGAGGATCAGCTGACGATGCAAAGCCTCCTCATATGGAAATGATGTCTCTGCTCTGGACGGACTGAAAGCAACAGGGACTCAAACCCAGGAGCAATATGTTGTTTTAACTCCATCTATCTTAATGGAATATAGAACATGTTCATATAGAAGAGCAGATGAGGATTTAAGGATACCTTTGTGCTCTCTGTGGTTGGTATCATGTGTGTGTTTGTCTGCCTTTCATTTACTGACAGGGTTTACTGTGGATTTATAACATATTTAAATTCTGCTCGATATGAGTTTGTTAATTATCATTATTAAAAGGGATCATGTTCATTTAAAACACGTATCAACTGATGTAAAACTGTGAAAGATTGACTTTGTTACAATGAGACTGTGATTGTTTCTCTGTCAGGTTTAGAAAAGTAGAGAGAAATTAAATAATGATGTTCATTTATATGATCATTTCAATCCACATCATTTAAGAAAACTTGTTAGATTGAAGAAAGTATATCTTGTTATGTATTGTTGTAAACAACAGAGAGTTTTTCAGTGGATAGATGCTGGTTCACAGAGCAGGAGGTTTTTGTACGGCCTCTTAATGAGTTTCTATCACTGTGGTACACTTTTGGTGGAGGAACCAAACTCATCGTTGACTGTAAGTATAACAGATTTATAATTTCTACAACATGAATTATTATACTAACCTTTGCATTAGAATGTAATGAAACAAAGTTATGTTGGATAATTTATATGTTTTGGGATATTTTTTTGCCAACTACAAAGCTTGGCCAATATCACATTTTAGATTAATTGTGCAGATATTAATATAATTTTAGTATTATACATAATATTGTCGTGACATATGCGCAGAACCATTAAAAAAAACTACTTTATTTATGTTTCCCAAAGTTTAGTAGAAATATTGTCTATCTTTCAACATTCAGAAAAGAGCATGTTTATCTTTTTATTTGTATTTGTATCGTTCAAACAGCCGTTAGATATAACATTTAACGTGGACGCCTTTAAAACAAATTAGTTTAGTTTATGCAGTTTGCGTTGGCGGTTCGTGGTGAAAAAGGAAGTGAAACAGATGTCACATCTTCTTCCACTAGAAAACCATCGAAGGATGAATTATGTTCTATCATACATAATATTAACGATATATATGAACATGTCATGTCATATTAATTTATTCAACTTCTCCATTACATTAACATCTAAGTCATGTTTATACGTTTCTTTAATTCTTAGTGATTATTGATCCGTGGCCACAGTATAGATTCAATCCACTTTTACCATTTAGTTTCTATGTTAAACCCTCATTCCTTCCCTTGTCTCCTCTCCTCTGTGTGATCTCCTCATGCACACCTCTAACCCAAATGACCTTTAACCTCTGTCGGGTATCAGAGCCGTCTCGTGTCCAGCTGTGTCTCCCAGAGTGGACGTTAATCTGCTCCTTGTGTGTCTCTGCTCCCCCTTCCAGCTGGCCCCATGGTCCGGCCCTCGGTCTCTCTGCTTCCCCCCTCCTCGGAGCAGCTCTCCGGGGGCTCGGCCACGCTGGCCTGCCTGCTGTCCGGCTACTCTCCTCAGGGGGCCGTGGTGAGCTGGGAGGTGGACGGCACGGAGGTGACAGAGGGGGTCCTGAGCAGCTCCGAGGAGGAGGAGAGCGGACGCCACAGCAGCAGCAGCACCCTGAACCTGAGCCGGCAGCGCTGGATGGAAGGAGAGCTGTACTCCTGCAAGGTCCTCCATCATGGCCACAGCGAGACCCGGTCCCTCCACAGGAGCCAGTGTAAGGGCTAGAGGAGCTGGCTGAAGCCCAGGACGGGGAGCTCTGTGTGGGGGGGAGAGAGCAGCAGGAACACACCTGCTGCTGCTCTGCTCAATATGAGTTTGAGTGATTGTAATCTAAAGATGATTGATGTTGTTTCTAATAAAAGGTTTCACTGATGAATAGCAAGATGAAGTGTTTGGTCTTTTATCGCATCAAGAAGAGTTCGAAAATAAATGGCTTAAATGATACTAATGAAAAGCTTTGGATTCATCATATACATGTCAATATTGCTCCGGTTAAAACTTGTAATCAGAGTGATATTCCATACAGGTAAAGAAAAGTAAAAAATGCATTCTCATGTCATAATTTAAAAAAACTTTAATTACGTTTTAGTAAGGGAGGAATCATGTTTCAAACATGTGATGGTGCAACACAAAAAACTATAGATCAGTATTTGTTATTAAGTTAAAATAAATCTCACCGTGGCACAGAAAACCTTAATAAAACTGTGAGAAGCAGTGATGCATTAAAAAATAATGCAAAAACACATGTGAAAGAAGGCAACCACACAGCTGTGCTTGTGGAACTGAAAAGGAGAGATGAGGTGGAGTGAGTGGAGGCTCCATCTGCCTGAGGCCGGATTAAGAACATGAAGGCACTGTTGACTCTGTTCATCATCTCTCTGAGTGTCTCTCTGCTCATGAATACATGCAGAGCGCCCTCTGCTGGCTGTCCAGGTCCACTGGCTGTCAAGGGAGAGAGAGGAGAAAGAGGAAAGAAACCGGCAGGTTTGAGGTTTATGACGTTTAGAATAAAAGTGACTTGTGCAATTAACTGTTATGTTAGTATCAAATACAACGTCCCTGCTTTACTTATGACGTTGACTTAAAAGCCACTAAAGAATGAGGCCATGTGATCGGATCTGGCCGAGGTTCATCATGACACAAGTTTTCAAAAAAAGAAAATGTACTAAACTGATGGCTGGGAGATAATCTGTACGAATGAGTTTGGTTTTCTATTTTTTTGGGAGTTTTTCCTGATCCGATATGAGGTCAAAGGTCAGCGATGTTGTATGTGTACAGATTGTAAAGCTCTCTGAGGCAAAATGTATCATTTGTGATTTTGGGCTATACCAAATAAATGAATTGAACGTGTTGCTTCACATGAAAGACAATACTCTCTTTGTAATGCCTCCACTCTTTCAGAGAATAAACTGTGTCCTCCTGCAGCCCGTGGAGGTCCATCATCCACTGGGGGATTCCCAGTTACCACCAGTTAGACCATCATCAGCCTCCATACTGTACATGTAGTGACAACACCAGAGTTATTGCTCATCCTCTGGTCTGTGTGGTTAGCGGCGTGACGTCATACATTTACTCAGATCGACCTTTACCTGTGACGCTGAAAATATATATTTTTTCAACGTATCGTCAGATGACACATTTCTGTACCAGGATGGCCGAGTGGTTAAGGCGTTGGACTTAAGATCCAATGGACGTAGTCCTCGTGGGTTCGAACCCCACTCCTGGTAAAAAAAAATGAGGTTTTAATCTAATTATAAATTGTGGAAAAAGTGACAATATCTTGTAAGGTTTCATCGACTTATGTTCATTCGTATAAACTACTTACTATTCTCATGTTGAGCTCACATGTTTAAGCACATAAATGACACCTCGGATGTAAAGCTTACTTATTCTAACAGATACATGATATCTATATAGATTTTGCAGGCTCCTTTGCGACGCGCTAATGAGCTAATTAAGCGTGCACACCTGCAGGTGATTAGCAAAAGCCACGGAGGTTCAGGAACGGAGAGGTGAAACACCACGAAACTGACACAACTAAGCTACCCACTGCCATCAGGTAAATGACATTCCATTCGCAATAATGATGTTGGGCTTAATATTGACGGCACATTTCACTCAATATTTTTAATGCATCATCTGGCCCAAGTGTGTAAATAAAATCGTAGTCCAACGAACAACGTCAATGCATTCCTCCCGTGTAACTGACACAAGAACACAGCAACACGGCCTTTTAATTGCGATTACCATATAAACAATTAAAATAAATACATTCTGAATATATATATATATATATATATATATATGTGTGTGTGTGTGTAGGCCTTTTATCACATTCATCACGCACTTTATTACATTTGGGAGGTGTTGACTAACATTTCTGTCTTCACAGAATCCTGCTCGTCTTTATGGTGACATTAAGAGGGATCTGGTGCCATCTGGTGGCGAACAGGTAGAACCAGAGTGCACACAGCACAAGTATGATTTTAGGGAAACATTGATATGCAGCATATATTAAAGTCCCTAATGGGGTATGGTCTTATTGTTACGTATTGATTAATATGTAATATTAACATAATGTATTCGGTTTTGCTGCCATGCTCTTGCTCATATTGTTGAAGACCAGTAGGATTTAATCATTTCCCTCAGTTTTGCAAGCTTGAATCCAGTGTGCGAATACTATTGACTTTTTCCTTAAATTAAATGTCTTATCTTGTATCTGATCTAAATATTTTAAAGTGTGCCCAGCTACATTCCTACTCCGTTGACACTCATGTCAGATGTAAAACCGTATAGTGAGTTATGTTCAAATGAAGCACTGAAGCAGGTGAGCTATAAAAATTAAAAAAAAAACTCAAACAACATTTAAAAACTGATATTCATCTTTATTAAAATGCTCCAAAAGTCAAACAAACAAGGCTGGCATATTGTAGTGAAAACCCCCACTTCAGCAGGAGTGAAAACAAAGTGCCTGCAATGCATTACAAAAAACCCCCCAAAAAGTGATGTGCTGCAGATTAAATTAATTTTCTCTTATTGTTGCATGAACCTCAAAAGAGCTCCATCCACTAAACCTGAAGAATGAGTCCATGTGATCAGATCTGGCCGAGGTTCATCATGACACAAGTTTAAAAAAAAAAAAAAAAGTCCTAAACTGATGCCTGAGAGATAATCTGTACGAATGAGTTTGGAGTTGAACTGATGAAAGATCTTCCAAAGGCGTCAAACTCGCATGTAAAAACACGAGGGAGTAAAATTCTGGCTGCTTCAAGCAAAGATAACCCCTCAGCATTATAATTCAAATGTTACAGTACACGCCTTCATGTGCAAATCAATAATTAAAATACAAATCTAGACATTACAGAAGCATTTTTCTTTCTTTTTTCCACAAATAAAAAGTACCAGTACAAAAAAAATGAAATAAAACAAACACGGATCGGTACTTATTAGAGTAAACAGCTTAGTTCTGTCATCACTTGGGCTTTACATCAAACTTAAAAAAAAAAAATGGTTAAAAAAAAAAACCCAACAAATTCCTTCAAAGGATTATGAATTTTCTTCGGTTACTTTTACTGTGACATTTCCAAAACAATCTCAAATGCACGTTGCAAAAACACACGTTCACATAAAAGAGCAAAACATGTCTTCAGTTCAGTTAGACCGTGTTTTTAAAATCCAAACAAAACAAATAATAATAATAATAATTCACAGAAAACGCTCTCGCTGTATGTCCGCCGAACTATTTCGGTTCCTCGGTAATAAACGCGACGCTGACGGATGACAAACGTGTAACTTATTCGTCCGGCACTGCAACACACACACACACACACACCGGTATGTAAATGGAGAATACTGAGCGGTACACTAGTCTGGGTCTTCTTAGACCCCATAATAATCAAGTAGCTGACTAGTCGTTCTCAGCTAATTCTGCTGACTACACACACACACACACACGTGCTGCGCAACAAAGCTTCATGCTACAACCCTGAGACGCCAACACCACTTGAACACAGTGGACATGTAGTGACAAAAACAACCAAATACAACCGTGATAAATAATGAATACGAACATTTAGTGGCGCTCGTTACTGGAGGGAAGCGGGTGCCCGTTTCTCGTTTCTTAACACCTGGCCGGCAGGGTTTTTTTTTTTTTTTTTTTTTTTTTTCATGAGGTCTTGACCACAGTCACTTGATGGATTCTTATATATTTCAAGGAGGTACATTCATCATTTTATTTGCTACATTTGTTGTTGTTTTTTGTATAAAACCTACAAACAATTGCTGGTTAAAAGTAGCTGGTAGAACAGACAAAACCACAAGCCAACCACAGCTAAAACACGCGTTGCCATTTGGCTGGTGAAGAGTGTTACTTCACCTCTCACCTGACTAACATGCCACCCCATTTAGTCAGGAGGTGAGATGGGAGCGTCTCTGCTCCATGACGGGCCAAACCACACTCTGTTTAAAAACACCAAAACACGTCGACGGTGACGGAAACCAACACATCACGGTGAAGACGATCCGGTAAGGTGGCCTACCGCAGATGTTTGATCAGATCTTAAAATGTGGAACAACGCCATGAAATCTACGCGCACTAAGCAGAGCTCACTCCAGGTATCGGGATAAGATATAAAACCGTGCACGATACCAGTAAACTGTAAATCTTACTGCGGTGTAAAAATCGAGTGTATCATAAGTTTAAGGCTGAACTCTTACCGCCATTGTAGCACAGTACTGACTTTTTTTTATTATAAAAATACAAAAAAATCTACATCAAAACATCTGGTTCTTTTTAATACAACGTCAGAGTCGATAAGAGTAAAACTTTACACTGGTGTTAATCCATAAAAAAAAGTGGGAAAATACAAGGCGAGCATTTAATTTGCTTGTTTACGGTCCTGATCTGTGATTGCAGCACGTCAGCCACCGACAGGCTTGGCCTTATTTAGGGGAGTGAGGATTATGGAGCAACGGGCAAACTGTTGAACATGTTTTTTTGAGGCTGGAGGAGGCTATGTCTGTAAACACTGGAGAAGAATACACGTATTGGAGTTCTAATGGTCTCAGAAAAGTCCAAAAGATGCCCCCGTCTTTTAGAATTATGCCACTGGCTTGAGAACGGAGCGTAAACACCTCCCCTCTTTCGTGAGCTCTCTGGTGAAGCACATGCAGGGCAGCGGGATCGCCTCCTCCCGACGAGTGATCGTGTTGAACTGGCACTTCTTGAGGTGGTCGGCCATGCTGGCGATGTTGGCGAACTTCCACTCGTTCACCGTACCGAAAGCCGTGCTGAATCGCCACACCTGGAAAACGGAAGACAACGGGTCAACCACTTCTCACGCCGTGAACCGTATACAGGTGTGCCACAGTTCCCCGTCCAAAGAATATAAAATATATATTAAAAAAAAGACCAACCTTGTCAGTGATCTGCCACGAGGAAGACCCGTCGGCACGCCGCGTCTTCTCCCAGAGGAGGACGACCATGCCGCGCATCTGGAGCAGACTGGCGCACACATCCCTCATGGCGTGGGACACCCTGGACAGTTGGCACAAGCTGAAGCTGTCCAGGAAGGTCGCCACATGCTGCAGCACTTCGAACGGGAGACCGCTGAATTGGTCGCAGCGGGAGCCGAAGCGACGGGGTTTCCTCGGAGGGTTTTCCCCAGGTTGTACGGGCAAACCCGGCCTGACCCCGAACGAGCCGAGGTGCCTGTCGTGGATGATTCTGAAGCCCTGTACAGACGGGCAGAATCGTCTTTGGGAGTAGGTGCAGCCGTAGTAGGCCAAGGGGCAGCGTTGCTCCATCCAGCCGTTGAGTCCGGCGTGAATGTCCCCGTGAACATTTTTGAAATGAGACGAGAACTCGTCCCGCCGGAATAGCTGCCCGCACACAAACGTGAACATGGAGCGCTGCTTCGTTTGGTATCGAGCCACGCATTCGAGCACCAGGTCCAGTCTGAGGGTGTGGAAGGGGCTCGGATTGGAGAACTGCGGGCTGGCGTGGTCGCAGGCCGAGGCCGAGGCGATGTCTCCCACCATCGTGTTGGTTGCGAGGATGGCCGAAGGGAAGGAGAACGTCTGAGTCCCGAAGTCGATGTGGTAGCCGTCGACGAACCTGCTGTCGGAGATTCCTCGGCCTCCCGGAGAGTCGCCGAGGCAAAAGAGCAACGCCGCCGTGATGAGATCGATGCCGTTGAGGCCCATCGGGTCGTCTGCTACTTCCAGGTCTGACGTGTCCACGGCCTTGTCTTCCATCTTCGCTCTGAACCAGTAAGGGTCTGACAGCAGAGCCCGGCGACCATTAAATGTAAACATACTTATTCCTCTGAGCACTTCTACGTTCTGTAGTTTACGCTCCAAACACCTGTACCGGAGTTCAGTGGGTAACTGCTGTAAGAAGTTATTTCTCACATGTTTGGACAGCAGGAATGGCATCGGATGTGGAACTGGCGCTTGTTGTGGCACGGGGGGTTGCAGTGCCACAACCGGCATGTAGTCCTGAGGCATCTCTGGCCAGACGAGGTTGGAGTCATTTATCGGCTCCTCGATAATGTTTTCCTTCTCGTCGAAAACCAACTCCACGAAATCCTTTTCTTCGGCCCAGCTGAGAACGTCGTCTTCGCCATCGGTCCCGACTGCGCAGTCCACTCCACCGACCGCTCCGAGCTCGCACTCTGAATCAGAGTCGCTCTCCTGCATGTCTACGTTCTTCACGCCCTCCGCGACATAAACATTACGACTATCTCCATTGCGGAGGGCTCCATTCTTATCAGTCTTTTCGCCATTTAAATTTCCAACGATTACTTCGATATCCTTGCCGTTGCTGAGGATGTCCAAGGCCGCTGCTAAACTTCGGCTGGTCTCCGCCGAGGCTCTATACAACCCACTATAAGGCTCCTCTTCCATTTCCACCGTTACGTTACCTATCACTGACTCCGGCAGGCTCGACGCCGTGGCCATTTTGTCCCTTTCATTGGCTTCCTTGTCTCCATTCTTTGACACGGTGGTCGTGACCTTCAGGGACTCCAACAACATCCTCTGATCCTGCAGAGCCAAGGCCATATCTAGCTGCTCCACCTCGTCAACGTCTTTGCTCAAGTTTTCATAGGACTTGCGATCAGAGTAGCTCACGGGCCAGCGATTCCACTCCATGGTGCAGCACACGATACTGGCCGGGCACGTCGCGAGGTGTTTCGCCATCCTGATCCTCGCGATGGTGAACGGGCAGCCAAATCCTCTGTTGAGGCACGGCAGCCGCTCGTATCGACACAGGAGACGGTGTTCCTCTAGTTTGCAGGAGTGAAAAACTGCCCCGCAGACGAGGGGACAGCAGATGAGGTTGCAGCAGACGCCCGTCTCCGGTCTCACCATGCATCTTCTGTTGATGCATCGAAGGCAGTGGGAGTGCAGGCCCTCCATTTTTTTTCTTCTTTTCTCCCGCGTTCGGTAGGTATCACTCCCCTTGCCGCTCCGACTTTGTTCTGGCAGGAAAAAAAGAAGTTCAACCCTGAAAAGTCAACAACATGCTTATTACACTAGAAACTAAATAAAAGTCACAACAACAACGCTAAAGGGTTGGAAGAAGCCAGCTGTGACGATGCATATCCCATGAACTTTATTGCAACAGACAACCTGTTGTGTAACTGAGTCTCACACGTGTTCTTTTCTCTGCGTATTTACTAAACATTAAAGCTGCTCTGTAATCTTTCACAACACCCCTCTTAGGTTTCGTGGTAGAAACCAGTTCTTCTAGGATTGTCCAGGGCCGACCTGACCCCCCACCCCCACCTTTCGGCTGTGAGAAGTGGAGATTGCTGAAGATGTTGAAATTCAACCAAACTGTGGTGGTGAATACCTCCTGAGTCATTCGCCTCGGGCTCATTCGGCAATTCTACTTTGTGTGAACGGGGAACAAATGCCGGCTAACATTAATTAGTAGTGTTACTATTATTAGTATTTGCAGCCATGACGAGCTGTTTTTAAAATTACGCAAGCAGGTTAGCAAACGGCTAAAAAAAAAATAATAATAAAAACAACAAACCGGCTCTAACTAATTATAACCGAGTTTATTTTGAGCAGCAACGACGTCGCAACGGTTCCGCTTTACTGTAAGTAAGTGGTTTCCATGGCAACTGCTCCACTGTATGTGGTGGTGGGGGGACCCGCGAGTTCACGAGTCAACAAAAGTTTGTGAAAGTTAAAACAAAAGAAACAACAACAACAACATGGCCAGACGGTTAGCGGTAGCAGCTACACTTCGCTAGCTCGCTCAGTTAGCGGATCTCTTTTGAGAAACTACTTACCCCGAGTTACGGGCTCCTCCTCCGGGTGTATTTTTAATCAATACTTCTTTACTTTATATCGGCGACGTCTACTCGAGCTACATAAACGTCGTAAACGAGTCCAGATCCTCTTGTGACATGAACTGGCTGCGGCTGGTTCTCCCGGCTGTGAGTCTCCCCTCTTTTTCTTTTTTCGCTGCTCGGAGTCGGCGTTTGTGTTCTCCTTGCTAGAGGGGGGGAGGGGGAGGGGGAGAGGGGGCACGTCGCCGCCTACGTCATCACGCAAAGCGGACAAGCCATTAGGTTTTGAAACCATGAAAGGGCACTGAAATAGACAGAGTGGGGAATACCCCACGAGGACAGTTTTACATTGAATCCCTCGTGAAATGTTATTTGAACTTGCCCGAGTAGTCAAAGCATGATGCAGCATATTCCTGCTCTCCAAAAAAAACTATTACACAGCACTGTTGCACTGGATTATATGTTTCTTCATTACCACGAACATGGGCAGTGTTGTTGTTGTTGTTGTCAATCCCACATTCCTTGTCCTGTAACTATTTATTCATGTGCACGTGTCATCCAAAATAATCCACAACAAATTCAAAATTTAGTCAAATTTTGAAAACGGAAAGGTCGTCAAAGTATTGAGACAAAACTGTTGTTTTTGGTCTTTTTATTGGGATTCTAAATACAAAATGTACTATTCTCCTATTACAAGTACAATTAATGCATTTAAAGTATTAAAACCTAATGACTTATTTAATACCAGAAAGTACTGCCCTTTTCACCCTGTAAAACGTTATTACTATTTAACAATATTGGGCTGTTTCATCTATAACAATTAATTTGTTTATGGTCGTATGCTTGGCATATTCAGATTGTATCTAGAGGCATAGTCACTATAACAATGTAGTAAAGCAGAAGTACAAATTGAAAGCTCTAAAGTACCTCAAAATGGTGCTTGAATACGTGAATATACACTTTTTCACCACTGGGAAAATAACAATTGAGACAACCCTTCAGGGAAATTCTTTTATTAGGCTGATTTCTTACAATCCAGGAAATTAATTCTATAAAGAGGAACATATGCAAGATGTTCACCGTTCTTATTCTTATTATAATAAATCCCACCTGAACATGCGTTTCTATTTTTTTTTACATGTTTGTGTGGTCATTTTATTGGTTCAAAAAAAGGGTCCGTGTTCCGTGATTCCCCCCCCCCGATTCACGAGGCCACCTCTGAGATGTGGTGGATGTTGGACAGAGTGAGCTGAGCCTCCCGCGCTGGGTAGAAACGTCGGGAGCGAAGCCACAGCCTCCCGAACACGCCGGTGACCAGCAGCAAGACGACCAGCAGCCCTCCGAGGACAAGAGTCTCCACGTGGGGGAATCTGCCTGCATCTACGTAGAAAAAAGGACACAGGTGGAACCACACTTTGCATATGAATTGCATACACTTATCTAGAATCTCTATAGGCTCTTAAAGATTTAAAAGCTAAAGCTCTGAGACCCATATGAGATGGAGACGAAATAAACATACTCAGACTGGGCTTTTCACTGTTAAGTATTCGTCTGATTGGTCCATAAGACACTGTATGGGACAGAGGGATGTCTCTGCGTGTCCGGATGAATTCATCTTCACTGGAGCAGTTCTGTTGGGCAAATAGATGAGTAAAACAACAGAGACACACGTCTAGATGTCAAGCAGTGCACATTTTAAATTAGGCCTCGGAGCTTAACTACACAAGATCATATGGCTGAAAAACAATTCTAGGCCAATGGGTCTATATTAAGGACATAAGCTGCACATATAGCAGGCTACTTGTCTCAACTGGCCTCTGACTGCAGTTTGAGGAATGGGGGGGGGGGGCTGCACGAGCTCACTCACAGGCTGACACATCCCCTGGGTGTTGTGGCAGATCTGGACGTTGCAGTGGAGGAAGACGTCGGTGTAAGAGCTGCCGACGAACTTGAACATTTGTATCCTGAACGTGGCCTCCGGGCCGCGGCCGTTCTTCAGCACGCTAAGGGTCTGTTCATTTGACAACACCGGGCAGCTACGGGAAAGGGAGACAAAGAAGTCAGGGAATCTTTGGGCATTTCATTGCTTTGCTGTTGCCTACAGTTCCAAATACCGCCTGGTTGTCAAGGACATGCACAGCTGTTGAAGTGAAATGCACGTGGCCTCTCAGACAGGAGTCACATGACCCGGCTCTGAGAGCGTCTGGCCAACAAATTCTTTTATTTCAGATTTCAACAGTGCTCCTGGAAGAGGACACAGAGGTGAGTGTGTGGAAATGTACACACATGCCATAAGCAGGTTTCACCATAACAAATACAAAGTATCTAAACTTATTTTATTCATACTTTTTCTGCTGCAACATGGCACATGGAAAAGCCACTGTATAGCTGCACTATGGGACGTTTCTCTCCCCCCCACCGCCCCCCGTTTGCTCATTAAATAAGAAATCTTCTTTAGTTTGAACTGTTGTCTACCTGTCTCGGATGAAGGTGTACTGAATATTACTGTATGGATCACTGGTCGGTGTAGCCCAGCATCTCTCCATACGCAGCATCAGGTGGGCCGGTATCTGCCGGACAGAAAGAGTGGAGTCATTCTTTACACGAGGTTTTCCAAACCGGGCAACAAACATGATACATAGAAAGTAAACATGGACGCTCAAATTACTATCTGGTCATGAGTTCGAGGGTTGGATTTCCACCATTGCCAGGAGCGTCCACAACCAATTGCTTAACGTTGTGTAACAACGTGCTTCATCTACTCCAAAAATAGCTGTCAAGTAAGAATACTTTAATGTGTTTTTCAAAGCTCAGCATACACTCATTACATTTTACTACCATTTTCCCTTCATGGCATGTCATCCAAATCACAAAATATTGCTCTAAATTGTACACACAATGTAAGGTGCATGTTCAGTTGAATTCTTTAGTAATATATTAACACTCTGTAGTGATTTACCATGAAGACTTTCACAAAGATGTCGTCCTCCAACGTCAGCGACGGCACAGTGGTCCACCGGTTCTCGAACGCCTCGTCTTTGTACAGCAACATCGACACGGAGAAGTTCCCGTCCTCTGTGTTCAAAGTGATGGTTCTGTCCAAAAAACAATAAAAAATAAGAGGATTAAAACCCAATAATGAAAAACCATTCAGGAGTCGATTTAAATTCAAACTCACCTGACGTCAACTCTAATCATGTTCTCCCCGTTGGGTTGTTGGACCAGGTAGTTCACGGGGTAGCGGCACACAAATGTTATGTTGATGTAGTTCCTCGTTATGACCTCCGAATCGTTGTTGTGTATCGTGTTTATGAACATGATGTGTGAATCATCCGAGGCCTGAGGAGAGTGAGATTAAATAAAAGTACATTTAAAATATCACCAAGTGAGACACATTTTATTTGCTAAGTGCAAAACATTTCTGAATAGATATCCACGACGCTATTTTGTGTGTGAACCGTGGAGCTTGAGGAGAGCGGGTATCAAGAGGCCGTCTCTTCTTGCAGGTTTCATTTAGTTCAAAACCTCGGGCAGCTCAACAGTCCTGGCGGTGACCCGCTGACCTCCACTCCTCGACCTCCGTGGCCAAACATCACGCAGCGCCGCCTTTACACTCTTCGAATTCCTTTTAACTACATAACTAACGGGGCAGTGAGCCTTGCTTATTTATTCTGAAACAAATTAGTACTTGATTATTGATGAACTTGCAGATTATTGCTTAGTATTCATTTGATTTATGTAAATTGTTAGAAAGTAATGGAAATTCACAATATCCTAAAAACCCAAGGGGACGTCCTCAAAACACAAGTATATTCAATTTACTTTCACATAATGAATAGAATAGCAGCAAAAATCCTCATTTGAGAATGCATGACTGGAGAATGTTTTAATGACAATTAGTCAAGTGTCAAAAGGAGGCCAGGAAGATGAGCTGTTAGTAGCTAATCCAAATAAATAAATATATCTGCTGTTTAATGTTCTCGATGGACCAAATGATTGATTTGACGGGTCGTGTCAGCGCTTCAGCTAAAAGAGTACTGACTTGGACAGCAGCACATGACCCAAGGGCTGCAAATAACTTATTTTAATCAACTAATCCGCCAGTTATTTTTCTTTATTAATTAGTCTTTGGTCTATAAAACAGAAAAAAACGTTAATAAATAATGTCATTTTCAAGAGCCCAAGATAGTATGAATGAGTCTTTTGCTTTTGTTCAGCCAACAGTCCAAAACCCACAAATATAAAGTGTACCACAATGTAAGCAGAACATTCTCACTTTTGAAAACCCAGAACAAGTTTGCTTGAAAAACAAGTTAAACGATTGATTATTAAAATAGTTGCTAATGAATTATTTTCAACTGTAAGCAAGGTAGTATGGTGGTGTGAATGTGGTTACATGTAAGATGCAAATAATGCTCCTTGTTATAAAATCCCATTAAAACATAGAGGTTCCATTATGTCTCTTTCCCGAGCTATAACCTCTACGGTTATCACACATTAACACAATATGAAATGTGACACCGCTCAATATTCAACCGTTTGCAGCCGACATATTTAGAAATCGTAAAACGTGGCGGGTTGAACAGGTTGCGTTCAGGTCCTCTGTGCTCTCCGAGCAGGACGAATGGCCTTGAGCTCCAACGTTTGAGACATCTTTTACTACCTCTTGGTAAACACACAACCCCCCCCCCCCCCCCCACTGTGAGCACCACTGACAGGTCCCTGCAGCGAGCAGCAGATCCCCCAGCTGCACTTAAAACTGGGTAACACGAAGGCTCGCTGAGTGCGGCTGAAACAGGGCCGCGAAAAAAAAAAAAGAGTCTGACCTTTTAAACCCAACAGTTCCTTCATTTCTTTAAAAGTTTCAAGGTTGAAAGCGAGATTGACAGCTCTGGCATTCTTCTCCTCTAGCGACGGCCATCTGATCCAGAGGAGGCTCACTCGTCTCCTTGTTAAACTGCCGAGGTGGAGCACGGGGAGATGTCCTCCGCCGTTGAAAGCCGCGTTAACCTTTTTTTTTTGTGCTCTCTTTTTACGAGACAAAAGATCGTCATGCATTCCAGGCGAGTAATTCAAGGACACTCGTGTGCTGAAGTAGGGATTTGAAATAATCAGGAGGCTGATTTACGGCTTTCCTATTCAGTGAACGGCAACAAATAATAATTTCCATGTAAATCACGCTAATTTAGGCCATTCAGGGTCCCCTCGCTGCTTTGAATAAGGCTGATGGAGGCGAAACAGAAACAACGCCGCCCTTCTTTGTTGACATGCACCCCCTTTCTTTTTCTCTTCACTCCTTTCTCTCTGGCCTCCGAGTGTCGTGCCTTTCTCCGTCCATCTTATTATACTGGCTCTGAGCTAAATTGCATCGTACCCGTCTGAACACAGAGACCCTCAGTCCACAAGTGTCTGGTCTTGGTTCCCACGACAACCCCGCAGACATCGTAAAATAAAAAGTTAGATTTATTTATACGGGGGGTGTTAATGTTGTGTTGTCGCCGAGTGTAATTTGTCTTCAGCTTCTGTCGAGGGTTGTTCTAAATGTTTTAAGAGTTCACGTGCATTATTTGACTCCTGCTGACACGAGGAAGAGAAGCAAGGAGGCCGAGTACCATTATTGTTCCACAGTCGGAGAGATTTGTCTTGATGCTGAAGACGTAGTCGTCTCCCACCTCAACGCCGCGGCACTCCGGATCATTTAGATGCAAATCTTCAACCTAAAACAATAAATAAATACATTTTATTAAATCAACATCGCAGTGCGCGTAGTTTAGGAACATCGGTGAAATAATAAATAAATTTAAAAAAAAAAAAAAGGTGCTCACTTACATAAACTGGAGGCACTTTGTTGAGGAAGAAAGCGCTCGGGATAACGACCTCCATGTGGTCGTTGGTACAAATGACGGTGTCGTTGAGCTCTTAACGGGGAGAAGGAAAGAAAAGAGGACGTCTCACACAAAACCAACGTTTGTTTTATGAAAAGAGATGTTGATGACTTTTTAAACTCAACTTTATGTACTTAACATATGTTAATACCTGTAGACAATCTGTATAACAAAGGCCAGTTATTGACATCTAAACGGTAGTATGTCCATGATCCGTGACTTTATACTGTTGTATGCTAATATTGTTAAGTAAGTAAGTTACTTTTCAAATAAGATTAACAAATATATGATGTATACTTAAAATATAATGTATTTTAAAGATGAAACTACCAATAGTAAACATTACAATTTTGTGTAGTAACGTTCAGTCACAGAGGGGTCATTCTGCTGCATAATGAGTACTTTTATTATTGATACTTCTGACCTTTACTTGTATTTTGCTCCTTTTACCAAAGAAAAGCATCCTGCTAAATAATTAATTCAAAAATAACTAGAAAGTGTTTTTTACTTGACCTGAAGCAATAAATCATCACTTTAAAAACAACCAAAGTTTAAAGCCAGGGAACGCCCATGTTGAACCAATAATCGTCAATATGAAAAGTTGCTCTCTTAATGACTTTGTGAATGAATACGACCCCTTGACACTTGAGTGTGAGCTCACCCTCCTCCTCCGGCTGCTCCAGATACGCCGCCGCGGTGACCATCCTCATGGTGAACAGTAACCAGGCGAGAACCAAACTGGCAGGTGCCATCTTCCCAGGACTCTCCCTCTGGGTTTCTCTTCTCGCTCAGCCACTACCTTTTGGCCCTCTCCCCGAAGCTCTGTTAAAAAAATATTTAAAAAAACCTCCCGGGGACTCTTCAACCACAGCTCGCTGTCACCAACAAGACGTAGTGCCCCCCACCCTTCTCTCCCTTACTACCAACCCCTCGAAAACACGTCTCTAATGAATCAGGAGCCTCCCTCTGGCCTTAAAAACACCAGTCTGAATGATGTCCGCACCAACAATGAGATTCCACACATGAATAGGGGGAGCTGAGGGGAGTCCAAGGTAACACGTACGTCCTATTGGTAAACATCTTACAGACGGTTTTTTTTTTCTCCCTACGAGTCTGGTAACCATGTGACAACGGGACGACCCCCCCACCCCCCTCCTCTTTTGTCTGGACATTTTAAAATCTTTTACTGGTGCGGGAATCCCAGTCGGGTCGGGACGAGAAGAAAGCAAATTACGAGTTGAGGGCAATTCAGTCACGATGCCAAAAAAAGGCCCGCGAGCGTGTGTGTGCGTGTGTGTGCGTGTGTGTGCGTGTGTGTGCGTGTGGTGGAAGAGACCATAAAATACTTGCGCGGGCAAACACAAGAACGGAAACATTATTTTCATCACTTTAAAAAAAAAAAAAAAAGGAGAAACGCAATAAAACAGCCACATCTCTAATAAACTTGTCCACACAATTTGGAAAGTGGTAATCTGAGCTAATGTGGCAGAAAAAGGTCTCCCACTTTCTGACTTTTACGAGTTTTAAATTTACAAGATTGGTTTCCAAGACACTAAATCTTGTGCTTTCGGTTTTGTGTTCGGCGGACTTGTCTGGCAGACACATGGCTTTCAGAAAATCCTGCTATAATCTCTTACTACTTTTTCCAATTGTAAAAGAGAGCTTCCATTTTTTTTACACAAAGACAAGATACACCACAATAAAAGCCCCAGATAAAGAGCTGGTCACAACAGGTCGACGTCCTGTTTATTTCCTGATAGTCGTGAAGGAAACCTCAAATCGCTGCGTTCAAGTTCCTCCAATTCCCACTAAACGTACAGTGAAGTTGTGTATATAAATGCATAAAACAGAATAATAGATTAACACAGGCAAAAAATACTGCTCAGTCTAGTCAAATGTGACAATTAAACATGGACTTGAACAGCAGACATCACTATGACAAGTGATCCAAATACACAAAAGAGATTAAAAACGGCGACACAATTAAGAGACATCAGCTGTCAGTGATCGGATAAAATGTCTTTTTTTTTTTGTTGAGGGAATGTATTTGATAACTTCAAGCTGGTTTATATATATATAAAAAGAAGTTAAATGTGCAAAATCGGAGTCCTTCTCCCACCAGTAGAGCGAGTGGGCTCTCTCTGCCTGTGTTTCCTCCATTGCTGTCCAGGTGTGCAGATTCACTCCAGGTGTTCTGTGTCTTCAGTAAAAAGATCCGCCAGGTCGGCCACGGTCAGCACGGCAGCCTCCGAGTGCTTCATGGTTGTGCTGGTGTGACTGGAATTAAAATTTAAAAAACGTCAGGCGTTATCTTGCCTCTGAATTTATTGGTTTTAAATATATATATATATATATATATATATATATATATATATATATATATATATATATATATATATATATATATATATATATTTTTTAAAAAGTGCTATTGACTTTATTCCGTTAGTATTCTGACCTTTTGTCTGCGGTCTTCAGCATCGCCTGCATCCTCTCTTCAATGGTGGATTTGATGAGGAATTTGTGAACGAATGTTGGCCTGGCGGACAGAGACAACAACTGAAGTTACACAAAACGTACAAAAGAATAGTGGGAGGCCACATGTCAGGAAGTATATATAACGTTGTGCATGATTTGAAGCCATAAAACCTCCAAATCACCAACAAATATGAAGAAAAAAACTGAACTGCACGTGTTAAACTGCTGTAAAAGTTCCCAAATGAAAAGAAGTCACCCCCCCCCCCGCGTCTCACTTTGTTTGGCCAATCCGGTGCACTCTGCCTACGGCCTGCAGCTCGTGGGCGGGGTTGAGGATCGGCTCCACCAGCAGCACGTGAGTCGCCTCGATGATGTTCAGGCCGTTGGAGCCGGTGTGGAGAGGGAGGAGCAGGATGTTGATCTTCTCTTCGTATTTGAAGGAGCACAGGTTCTCCTGGGAAAGAGAAGTCGGTACGAGGTGTCTTGTAAGTTTTAAGATGGCCTCGAGGCAAAAAGACAAATGATAAGATATTGGTGGTGAGCTGGACCTTGGTTTTCCTTCATTTACGGGATTAATACAATTTTAAGTTGTGTTTTCATGTCAAAAGATTTATTTAACCTAAAAATAGAGTTGTATGAATGATGTGTTTGGGTGAAGTGGCACATTGGGTAATTACTCTGTATGTGGATGTCTTTAGAGAGGTGTTCTGTGACAAGTGAATTGTTCTTAAGTGGTAAAAACTCCACCGCTACGTGGTGCGACGGTTCCAATGAAATTTTGAAAAAAAAAGAACCTGAAATTTGTGAATCCCGTTGATTTGAGAGAACTCCATGTTGTTGTCGAACAAGGCCTTCGCGATGATGTCCAGGACACTCAGCCACTGTGCGGGAGAAAAAAAAACAGAAGCGACCCCGGGGTCAGACCCACGCTCCGTGTCCTCAAAAAGTAAAATCACCATCTCGCAGAGCGGGGCACAGTTTGCGGTTACCGTGGAGAAGACGAGACACTTGGCCCCGGGGTCGGACACTTGAATCTTCTTCAGGGTTCTCACTACCGCCTCGACTTTGGTCGAGTGGCTTCCCTGAGAAACACGGGGAGGAGGAGGACATTTTAATAGCCTTAAAGCGGTGGTAAATCACAATTAGATACGTCACAAGGCCATGAATCAACAGTATAAATCCCTTAAGCGCCACGTTTGGGACAATTGAGCCGTTTTGGACCGACCATGACCGGGACGTCCTGGTCCTGGCTGGACGACTGGGTGGTGAACACGTAGGAGATCTCCGCGTGGGCCGTGGTCTGCCTGCAAATGGCACATTTGATGGCGCGCCGCCTCGAGCCCACGCTGTACTGCTCCACGATGATGGCGATGCACTCGTTGCAGAAGCAGTGGCCGCAGATCAGCACGGCCCACTTTGAGAAGAGACGCGGTAATGCAATTAAAAGTGTCAAATATAGAACCCTGATGAGTGAAACTGAATGATAAAATACTAAATAACGTAGTCCGGGAGATTTTAAATCATTCAAGTAAGTACATTTTTAAGCTATGTATTTGAAGCCCAAAAAAAGAGAAATCTTCCCCGCCGCTGACCTCCTGGATGCACCAGGCACATTATTACCATCAATTCAGTGTTTTGTACACAAATGCTAAATTATAAAAAGTACACAAATGCTGAACATGTGAATCCTGGTGCAGAAGGAATCTGCTTCAGACGAGATGTCACTGCAGCTCCTCCAGTGCATCAACAACCAGGGATGTAGAAATAAAAAACGTTTTAAATGTCCCTCGCAAACGAAACCAATGCTCACCTCTTGTCCCAGGGGCCGGGCGCAGATGGGACACGGCTCTGGGTTCAGCCCTCCAGTCGACTTGTCCTGGGACTGGAAACAGAGGAATGCATGTCGTTTAAAGTTTGAGATAAAAGTCTCTGAAGGAATTGCTGTAGTTTGCTCTCAAACGTAAACGACCTTCTCCAGATTGGTGAGGTACAGAAACTGTCCGAGCTTCTTTTGGAGTTGAGACTTGGCCACCGCCTGGTCGTTCAACAGCTTCACTCTGTTCTGCTCCACCTGGGAGGTCAGGGGTCAGGAATGCAATGAAGATACGTCAGGCAGAATATTACATCCGTGGAAACATTCACAGAGAAAGATGTCCGATACCCGGGTCAGAGTCTGGACTCGATCTTCATAAACAGTTTATCATTTAGGACGAAACCAGCCATAACTTCATGCGCACATTAGTGGCAAAATGTTAAAGAAAGTTAACTTTCATTACATGAACTTCACTGTATCTACACTTTTGTATCTACAGATATAAAATATGCATTTTTCTGATTAAGAAACACATTAAACATTCGGGTTTTCATAGTAACACAACTCTGCAAATCAAGTTTTGGAGTGGAAATTAAAAGAGTAAACGCACACAGTGATTTTACAGCTTTAATAGCATTTATTTCCCCCCCCCATTAAAGTGTGATTTAATTTGCAGAAGTTGTGATTTGTGATACAGGGCAATATAAATAAAATGGACCCGTTTTAAGTGCCTTTTAAAACAGGATGGACTTCCATTACCATGTTGTTATAATGCATAATAATAATAATGCATTTCATTTATATAGCGCTTTTCAAAGTACTCAAAGACACTTTACATAACATATTTAAAACATCCTAAAATAAAAAACAATAAGTCTCGTTAACGGACCTCGTGTGGCTCGATGATGTGCAGTAGTTTGGGCTTCGGCTCGTCGGGCAGACGCACGCGTAGCCTCTCCGTCGCCATGCCGAGCTCATCGATGGCCGACACGTGGTTCCTCAGCACCATCCAGTACTCATGCAGCACCTGAGCAGCACAGAGGTATCGTTCAGTTTCTCCCATTAGTATTAGCATTTACGGGCATTATGTAGAAAATATATATATATATTACCAATCTTTCAATGATTCAAATTTCCTTACTGACTTATCTATTTTTTTAATTTTACAAACTGCCTCGTGATCCTTTTTTACAATTTACAACGGATAGCAAACGTGAAATGGACAATAAAATGTGCCGTAAACAACGAGAGACATTTTGATGCAAACTTTTTTTTTTTAAATAGGATTAAGCTTGCTGGAGAATATTTTTTTTTTTTTTTTTTAAAGGTGTGTGTGCAAACCTTGTATTCCTTCTTCCAGTTGTCAAACAGCTCCATGAAGGTGTTGCCCTCCTCCAGCAGCTCGGGGTCCATGCGCTTCACTTTGGCGAAAGACAGGACGGCTTTCAGAGAGCGCTCCGTCTCGCTGGCCGCCCACAGACCTCGGCTGGTCGTCGGGAGACGGTCGTCCATCAGACCCTCTTCGTCTTCAATCATTTCTTCAAAGATGGCCGTCTGACCCTTCACCCTGTTGGGTATTTAAAAAAAAAAAAGAGAAAATAATTAAAATAAAGTTTTCATGCAATTTGACGGATATTTAAAAAAAAATATTGCTGTACTTACGTGTGAGAAAACAGCTTGGACTCATAATCGATGAAGAGTACATCCGCCTTGCAAAAAACACAACTAGAATATGACAAGAAAGGACGATGAGTTATAAATAATAAAAAAAAACAGGCAGTCAAAATAAAAAAAAAAAAAGCAGACTTGTTAAACATTTTCTGCATTTGAAGTCAAAACGAGGCTTATAAAAATAAAAAAAAACTCACTTATTGAGTGGCAGTCTCATCGGCCTGAGGTGACAGATGGTGACCTCATCGATCACTTTCTTCGAAGCCGGGCCTTCGAGGCTCTTCACCGCGTCTTGCACGGTCTTTTGGGACGTCACCAGATCTTTCATTTGAGTGGTGAGGAGGAACTGCAGACCGCAAGCGTCACGGAACCTGCAGGACATCCACATTTTGGCTTCTTTTTTTTTTCTTCTTTTTTTAATATCACCTCAGTGTAAAAAGGACAACTATGAACCATCGTCCTGTTCTTTCAAATAAATTCACAGCGTACTTGTCGGCCATGGAGAGCTTGTTGGCCTGTTGCTTGTAGCTGGACGTCAGCTCGTTCTTGATGCGGGACACCAGATCGTCGTCGTTGGAGCACCGGGTTGCGTTCTCCACCACGTCCAGCCACCAGGGAGTATTCAGGTTGACCTTGAGAGAGAGAGAAGGTCGGTCACATGTGCAGAAAAGAGGTTTTAAATACAGTGTTACTCCAAATACAGATCCATCAGACTTCAGTGCGTCTACATATTAAACAGCTATTAAATATTCTTGTTCAATGAATCAGAAACTAAAACTCAAGTAAGAGCTAATGCACCTAAAGTAATGCAGATATGGTCGGGAATAAAAAAAATACAATAAAAACAGCATTTGCTTCCTAGTTATGAATCAAAAGTAGCGTAGGATATTAGCAGTAGTGTCCCTCAACCCCACTAAAATCGGGTTTAATTGCACGTTTAAGGTCGATGTTAGTTTTTATTCAATATGTTTTCCTATACTTGTACATCATTCTGTATATACGTATTATCTGTGGCAACACGGAGCACAGTTCTCACTTTGCGCTTCAGCTCTTTGATGTTCTGGAGCACCGGCTGCAGAGCCTGATGGGCGTCTGCAACCTCAGAGTCGTATTTGGTCATGTAGTGCTGTCGCAGTTGCTCCGCCTACAGGGACCGGGCGGGGGGGGGCGGGGGGGGGGGGGGACGGGGGGCCGGGGGACGGGGAGCAGAGGCCATTCTTTAAAAAAAAGGTTAAAAAAAACAACTAAATAAAATGGATACGGTTTATTAGTGAAACGAGAGAAACATGCGTGCATTACCTCGTCACTCAGTCGGTCGTCTCTCAGTGTGGGAGGTATCCCAGGATGCTTTGCGCTCAGCAGCTCGATCAAATTGTGGGTAGCGTGAAGTCTCTATTGTACAAAAAAAAAAAAAAAGAAGACATTTAAATATAAACAAGCTATTAATTAGGATCAAAAACGACTCTCTCGTCAGATGGAAACCCTTCACATGTTAATCACAAACATGAGGAAAAAAGGGCGTAAATACCTGCAACGAGTCGGTTTTCAGTCGTCCTTTGTGCTCCTCTGATGAACGGAGCACTTCTCTATACATCTCCGTCGCCTCCACGAACTCATCTGCAAAGGAGGCGGCGATTACAAGTGACACTCAACATGCACGTCACACGTATCGCCCTAACCGAAGGCGAACCGTCCGGATGCACAAAGACGAGATCGCGTCTTTTGTGTTTCGATTCCCACGGGAAGCCGAGGGGGGCACAAGCCGGGGGGTTTCCGTACCTCTGATGATGTGGATTCCAGCCAGGCCGTTGAGGGCGCACACCAATTGTCTGTGGGCTTCTTCACACTCCACTCGACATTTCTTCTGCAGGGACTTCAGGAGCTCCTCCATCGTCATGGTGCTGAGGAGAGGGAGTAAAAAAAACCAAAAAAACAGAGTAAACAAAACACGACAACACTTTGGCGTAATTGAACACAAAGGTCGCTGCGGCCCGTGACGTTTACGAACGATGCGATACTCTAATTAGTCGGAGCTTCGTTCTTAATTAACCGCTGCAGCCGCCTTCAGGTGGGAAGGCGTCTCTCGTCGCCTCGGAAACGAACGCCGCCGTCTAACCTTTTCTGCAGAGGCAGGAACTCGCCCCTCACGGCCTGCGGGTGGCAGCAGGCCTGGCGCAGCCTCAGCAGCGGGCACAGGATGGTGTGGACGGTGCGTCGGTCGAGGCTGCCGAGTTTCAGGCTCCAGTCGGAGATCTTCCGGAGTTTGACCAGCGCGTCCTGGGAGCAGACCTCGTGCTGCCGGTGGTAGAAGTGACCCTCGACGGGGGAGAAGCGCAGCCAGTGCACCTCCTCGGTCTGAGGGGGGATCTGGATCTGGAAGAGCAGAACGGAGGAGACAGAATGTAATTCATCCGATTGATCAACGATTGAAACAGAAGAATAAGAACATAAACATATAGAAACAGCAGAGTAATACATATTGAGTGTGTAACAAGTACTATTAATGCCCGCAAGCTAAACTAAAATAGAACAACATGAGAATAAAAGCAAGAGTAACTTCAAACAACATCTTCTGAAATTAAAATATCGTGTTTCATCGTTATTTAAATAAGTTTAAAAAAAATGATGATGACGTTTTGGCAATACACAAAAATGATGTCGCGCTACCTGATCAATGACGTCCTTCTTAGCCGAGCGCCACAACAATTGAGCAATTACGTTGTACAGCGGCTCCGTGTTTCCACGACGATACGGCCGGTAAAGGAGCCGGACCCACCAGTGCTTCACCCAGTAGGGGTCAACTCCCAGGAACAGCACCAGGCCGTACAGATCTGTGCAGAGAACATGTTGATAATGTTGAGTCTTAAAAAATGATAAATCACAGAGCCTCGTATTCAAGGCGCCGCTTTGATAATTGGGGTCATTTCTTGGGTTTGACCTTCTAAGCCTCTCTGGACCGGAGTCCCGCTGACACACCAGCGGTTGACGGATGCGAGGCGGAGCGCCATTTCTGCAGCCTGACCGTAACATAAAAAAGGAGCATTAAACATTGAATAAAACACATAGTCTGACGTTACACGCATGCAACATATGAATATACAAGGTTTTGATCAAGAAATAAGGTCATCAACCCAAAGGCCTTCTCGTGGAACTAACCAAACTGATTTCCCGTCTTCCCCTTCGACTCACCTTGGCCGTGGGACATTCGACCATCTGCGCCTCGTCCAGACAGATGCGCCACCACTCCACGGCCACCAGGGGGCTGGGCACGGCCATGTAGCGCTTCTGGTTGCGGAAGCGCCGTCCGTCCTTGCTGTTGCTGTGGGGGATGTCGACGTAGTTGAGCTCCGACCGCAGCACGTCGTAGGTGGTGATGACCACGTCCTGCTCGGCGAGCACGTGTGGCTGGATGAAGCCGTGCTTCTTCACACCCTGATACACCTGAGATCAGGACGGGATATATATGTATATACGATTAGCTTCAAGGTGTGCTTCAAGGTTAGAGAAGCGTACATTTGCCAAAGAAGGAAAAGAAAAAAAGGAGGTGAGACAAGGAAGGGAACATTCACAGTAGATTTAAATTCTTAAAAAAAAAATTAAATGTTTATACACAAATGCAACCGTCTTGGAATAAAATGTACTGAATCTGCTGCAGAGAGAATGATATCTGCCTCAATCCTTATTGATATATATATATATATATATATATATATATATATATGATTATGAAACACTTGAGATGAAAGGGCCGTGCACTGTGTGTAAGTAATGTCATCTTTCGATGTGCGAGTGTAATCAAAAAAACTTGTGTTCAGGTTTGCCAAAACACGCAAGTTGAAAATGATTAGCGGTAGTTATGGTAACTGACACAGCATTTAATTATATTCCTACTATATACGTATGACTTGTGCATGTCAACTCGTGAAATTTCCTTAATGATATATATGATCAATATATTGGAGCTGTAGTGATATTTTAAGAAGTGGTTAGGGAGAGAAGCAACATCCCAACATGGGCCAGATGTTCTTTTTCTCCCCCAAAGACTCGTCGGCCCGTCTGCTTTTCCTCACCAGCACTCGCAGCGAGGACGACCTGATGTGCCGGTTGATCTCCTCCACCCACTGGTGGCAGATGGAGCTCGGGGAGATGATGAGGGTGGCGCCGGTGGAGACGGGTTTCATGGCGACGAGGCAGTGGGGGCAGTAGAACGGGGTGGTCTGGAGGCTTTCTTCTTTGTAGTTCACGCAGTCGGCGTGCTGCCACAGCTGGCAGTTCATGCACTGGACGCGAGCCTTGTAGTCCAGAAGGCCCAGCTTGCCACAGATGCACTCAAAGCGGTAGTCCGGGCTGTGGAACGGGACCGCGGACCCTCCGGTGGGGGGTTCTGCGTCCCGGGATTCAAGCCGAGGAGCGTCTCCCTTATCTTCACGGAGATCCTCCATTCGGGGGAAGTCCTGCGTATCAGACTCCCTTTTATCCTCCAGCCCGTCCTCCGACTGGTCCGCTCTCTCGCTCAGACTTTCGTCCCATTCCTTCGTGGTTTCCGTCTCCTCTGCCGGGGTGTACCGGTCTCTCTGGTCTTCTGCGAGAAGAGAGCTTTGCAGAGCCGCTTCTGCTTTCTCTTTCGCTCGTCTCTGAAACATTTTCCTGGGCGTGCCCTCTGTGTTTTTGGAGTTCTACCAAAGAAAGAAAAAAAATATATATATCAGACAGGAGTTCAAGAATACAAACGATTGCGGCATAAAACGTTTATATATTCGAAGCGCTTTGTTTCTTACAGACTTAATCGCTGACGAGGTCTTCTTGGTTTCCTTGTATTTCTTTCCCAGTTTGAACGACCCGGCCAAGCCACGACCTTTGACCCGGTCGACCAGGCCTTCGTCGATCAGCTTCGCCAGCATCTTCTTGATGTGGCCGCGGTTCTTCAAGAGGTCGTAGCCGTAAGTGGCGCGGATGTAGGCGAAGACGGCGTTGACGGAGGCTCCTTTGCCAGATCTCATCTCCTTGATTGCAGCGAGGAGCATGACGCGCACGGCTGCACCAAAAACAATTATATTTAAAATCAAATTACGCGGTGGAAATAAAAGCTGTGATGTTTGAGAGGATGCTGGGTGACATACTCGGGTAGGATATTTTCATTTTAGGCTGAACTTCAGACTTGCAGCGGATAACTTTCTTCCTCTCCAGAGGAGGAGGAGGTACGAAATAATTTACGGATCTTCCCTGCGAGACCAAAAGAGATAAACAATTAAAACACAGTACATTAGAATCAATAGAACGGTTGTAATCCTACACTGTACGACTGGTAATAATCATACGTGGCACTAATACGGTGAAGGTTAAGAGAGGGACAAATAAGGTGAACTTGTTATTTTTTTTATCCTCACCACAGGCATGGTGAGGGCCTCCTGCTGCAGGTCCTGTCGGGTGTGAAACAGGATGAGAGCCAACACTTCCACCGTCTTTCCCAGTCCCATTTCATCCGCCAAGATCCCACCGGGCCACTCCACACCCGTCACGGGGAACTCTCGGATTACGCTGAAAGATAAAAGAACAAAAAAGAATATTTAAATGTATCACTACAAAAAAAACAAAAAAACACAGAAATAGCAAATTACAGGGCGAGTTTAGTCAAATTCCAAAAGACATACCTTCCCAGTTACCTCTAATGGTATCTATCCATGCAGATATGGTTTTATGTGCTGAGCTCCTTCTTTTTTTTTGGGGGGGGGGGGGGGGGGGGGGGGGGGATATGTTGCTGCTGACCCAACACAATAGGGATGAGTGGAATGTAACTTTTTTTAAATGAATTTTTTAAAAGCACAAGATGTGTTCAATCCTCAACACATGAAACTGAAACAACCTGCATGGGCAGATAGATCTGGTGGTAAGATAAGAACATATGTTTTTTGGGGATTTCAGTGAACTGACCTGTCGACATTGAAAATTCTTACCAGCCGGTAAAAGGGTTGTAGAACAACTTCTTTCCGCACAGAGTGATCAACTCCCTCCAGAGGAAATGCAGAATTTGTTCTGCGGAGAAATGGAAAAGTATTGACGCAGACATTTTTGAACTTTTTGTTTCCTCGGCCCGCTTTGGTGGCCAGTCCCCGGACTTAAAATGTCATCAGTGGCCAAGAAGTGCTACTAAATCCAAGATTCAAGATTCAAGATTCAGAGGAAAGAAATGGCAAACATCATATGTTACACTTTGGAAGATTTCAGTTTAAGACCGCAGTACCTTTAGGTGAAGTGTTCCTGTATTTCTCTCTCTTCAGCATCCAGTTGACGGCCTGGCTCTGATAGGGTCTGAGAATAGGAATAAGAGCCTTGTGCTGGAGTTCATAGGTCACCTCCCGGCTCTCTCTCTGGTGCTGATGCCTGACGTAATCGTAGAGCTCCCCCACATTCTGCCTCTCCAGGTCGGTGTCACATTCCTCTTCCTCATTCTCTTCAACTTCTACGTGGAAAATACAGCAGAGGAATCAGGTTTTTATTGGGTTGTTTTTGGAGATCTTAAGACGCACAGGAAGCCTTAAACATCAAACACCAGACTCTCACCGGGGATGATGAAATCGTAGAAATACTCCATTAACTTCTGCATCAGTTGATTCGCTTTCTTCATCCGAGCGTTTCCCTCGCTGAGGAACTCCGGCTTCCCGAGCCCAGTTTCCAGCAAGTAAATCCCCACCTGCCAGATGCAGATAGACAAACAGCTGATGGATAAAAAAAACTGTCACGCACATACAGCATTACCATTAATAGTTAATCCTCAATTCATCTCATGATGAATTAACTCTGAAATACCTTCATACCTTGACTGACCCCTCTGAGGCCTGGTGGCAGAGCTGCACCACCCTCCTCTTCTGCATCCAGTCCAGGTCCTCCAGCGGGACCACGCGGAGGCTGCACTCCGCCGTGCAGGTGTCCCCGTCGGGCCTCCGCAGCCCCGAGACCTCATCGCAGCTGCTGTAACTGAGGCAGAGCTGGTCGCCCGTCCTGCGGAGCACGAAAGCCCTCCTCCGTTCACAGTCCGACGGGACCCGAGCCGGCCGGACGCTGAACTCCCCGATGAGCGCCTTCCAGGTGTGGCTCGGCTCCGCAGCGGGCTCCACGGTGAGGGCCAGGGAGGCTGAGGCGGGGGCTGAGGCGGGGGCTGACGTGCCGGGAACTTTAGAGGCGCTACAGGCGGCCTCGTCTGCGTCCTGGGTGGTAGAGGGAAAGGGAGGAGGCCCGACAGGAGGAGTGGAGCCGGTCGGCGTCTGGTTCTCCTCGCTCTTGCGGTCGTCCAGCATGTTCCAGTCCAACTTCTTCTTGGCGTCTTCGTCCACCCTCACAGGGGGGGCCCTCTTCCTTCGGCCGCTCATGGTTACACTCTGCACCCAGAGCAACGTGATTATACTTTAAATGCGTGCATTACTACATCGGTAGTTGGATGTGCACATATCGCTCAAGGCAATCAAACTATTTCCAACACCAGCTGACGTGTCACACGCACGCGCACGCGCACGCACGCACACACACACACACACACACACACACACACACACACACACACACACACACACACACACACACACACACACACACACACACACACACAGGCTGGCTTACAGGCACATCCGTTTATTTATATGTTGGCCGACAAATAATAACAGTTTTAAATGTGCTCTCAAGCAGGGGGGGGGGGGCTTCAATACAACGTGAACGCCGCTCGTGCGTTGCATGAAAACACGCATTTCTTTTGTACCGTTTGAGTAGAAAACGAGCAGATTTACTTTGGGAGTCTTCGACAAGCGGATCTGGTTCCTATCGCGGCATCAGAAGTCCGGTCCGGGGTCCCAGAGGCTCCGGGTGATCCGCCTGACGTGCGACCAAAACACAACTCAAGAACCGACTCTAATGTTGCCATTCGCCATTTTTTTGAAAACAGGAAGTGACGTCAGAGCAGAGGGGTGTGTTTTGGCTTCGACAGCTACTGCAAATGTATACGATTGTATTTGTATACTATGTGAATTTGAGTAATGATGAGTAAATACAAGTAGTAAATGTCTATTCTCCCATATTTATATATATATATATGTATATTAATTGTCTAGGCACATTTTGTCCACACCTACTCGTAGCACTTTTGATGAGATACAAATGTTTTTTTACATTTTTTTTAAAGAAATTATTATTATCAAAATTATGTTGGAAAAAAAAAAATGCATTTCTATAAGTATATATTTCCATCTATTCTTTTATTCTTTTTTCTCCAATTATCTTTTCATGTTTTTATTTATTTATTTGAATTATGAATACGACAATGATTATTGTCATTACATTTTTTTATTTGTTGACCAAACAACAGTATTTATTTCCATTGACGAATCTAGTTTTATTTATTTTTTTTAAATCATGGCGCAGTACCTGTTATCGGCCACACGGTGGCAGCAGAGCGCGGCGGTGTTTACGGCTGCGGCGGCGAACTGCAAGCGCATCACATCTGTCACTGACAGCCACGACGCAGTGGTCCCAATTACGTGAAGTTTGACCGGTCTCTTTACAGGAGAATAAACAATCTTCCACCTCACATAGATTTGGCGGAGCTATCTTTGCTTTTCAGGTTGCCAGCTCTCCCTTAACCCCCCCCCCCCACACCCCCCTCATCCCCCCATCCTCCCCTCGTAACATGCCATTAATCGGCGTTGCATTGTCTGAAACATCCTCTTGACGTTTAAGGATTGTGTCTCCAAATCAGGGGCACTGCAGTGAGTGTGACCCGCTTTAAAGATGCAGTGAGGAGGAGGAGAAGAAGAGGGCACTTCATGATCAGGAGGGAGAGAGAGAGAGAGAGAGAGAGAGAGAGAGAGAGAGAGAGAGAGAGAGAGAGAGAGAGAGAGAGTCCCACAGTGTTTTCTCGGCAGAAGAGTCCAGTCTGGCTGCTTCAGAGGAGACACACACACCGCTATGTCCCGAATCGCCTGCTGCAGGTAGGTCACGTCATGCCACTTATTAGCTGCCTTGCAGCCCCAGACTAGTTCACTGGACACGTCAGCGTTGTCTTGGTCTGCTCTGTTAATTAAGCTTCGCCCTTTAATTGGGATGCACGTGCATAAAGGTGGGTGACGATGTTGAAAATGTGTCTGTGGAGCCGAGGACGTGTGGCGTCAGCTGTCTGACGGGGGTAAACAGGATATAAGTGAGGCACGTCCCGGCGTCCTTGTTGTTGCTCTCAGGGGTAAAAGTTGAAGAAACAGTCGCAGGTTGAAATAAACCAGCTGAGAGACGCAGGAGCTGTCCGTGGTGCTGAAACTCAAACCGGTGCCCTAGAGATAACTTATACCTCTCAGAGCTAGAACTTAGTGTCCTTAAAGATTGTCTTGTATGATTACTGCTGATATCATTTGTTTTAGGTTGCACCCTGTAGATCACCGCGTACTTTAATGCAACAGGACTCCAATAACTTTTTCTTTTTGCATGTTTTTTTAATGTAATTTGTACGTACAATATAGTTCCTCAATATGTTCATTGGTTGACGTTCATGTGTTAATTGTGATAGAAGACAAGGGAGGTGTTGTGACTTTTAACATGTTTAGATTTGTGTGTGTGTGTGTGTGTGTGTGGCGGCCCAGTGACACAATGGTTAGATAAGTCACATGAATGGATTCTTTTTAATATCAATTAATCTTAATTAATTAGACTTTATGTTTATTCTTGTATCAGAGGATAGGAAAAATGAAGGAGAACAAAAGCTATTCAAATGATTTGTTTTGTCCGACCCACAGTGTAAAACACAAAGATATTCATGTTTATTATCATCGATAACAAAGAAAAGCATTAAATCCATTGTTTACATGTGATAAACTGGATTTGATGCTCCTCGTCTCTCATACAGGTGCACAATCTGAAGGAGCAGCAGCTGAGTTCATTTCCATTCCATCCAAACGTGGATTGATGGACCTCCGTTATGGCAAAGTGGACATGATTCTACATTCAGCAGCTGTGGCACAATGTCGAATATGATTTACCTGACTGCCATCAGCATTTTACTGTTTGAGACGTTCGCGTTGTCCAGAGGAAAGTATGAGAGGTCGGCGGTGCCGAACTCCGCCTCCCGCCTGGTGGCGAGGATGGACGGGGACATTATAATCGGGGCCCTCTTCTCCGTCCACCACCAACCGTCGGCGGAGAAGGTGGCGGAGAGGAAATGCGGAGAGGTCCGCGAGCAGTACGGCATCCAGAGAGTGGAGGCCATGTTCCACGCCTTGGACCGGATTAACTCGGACCCCGACCTGTTGCCCAACATCACCCTGGGCTGCGAGATCAGGGACTCCTGCTGGCATTCTTCGGTGGCTCTGGAGCAGAGCATCGAGTTCATACGAGACTCCCTCATCTCCATCCGGGACGACGAGGACGGCTCCAGGTGGTGCATCGAGGGGGTTCCCTCCAGTCAGCCGCCGCCGACCAAGAAGCCCATCGCGGGGGTCATCGGGCCCGGCTCCAGCTCCGTCGCCATTCAAGTTCAAAACCTCCTGCAGCTGTTCAACATCCCGCAGATCGCCTACTCTGCGACGAGTATCGACCTCAGCGACAAGACGTTGTTCAAGTACTTCCTCAGGGTGGTGCCCTCCGACACGCTGCAGGCCAGGGCCCTCCTGGACATCGTCAAACGGTACAACTGGACCTACGTGTCCGCCGTGCACACGGAGGGTAAGACGCCTTTCGATTTGGTATGGCTCTTAAAAGTTCAGGGGACAGATTAAATAAGACAATTGCCAAAATTCAAGCGGCGAAAGAAATCCTACAACTTTAAGTCTGTGTCAAGCTCCAGAAACACAGGCTCCCACATCTCCCATGATGCAACTCTCTAGCCCCTCTTTCTTTGACCCCTCGCTGCCACCCACATCTAGTTTTTGACATTATGCAATTGTTTTTTCACACGCTCAGTAACACCCCATCGACAAGGGAACTAAACTTCAGGTGTACAATCAAAGGCGCCACCCCCCTTTAAAGGAGCTGATTTAACATTCGGATCATTAATTTAGCATAAAACACCTTTTTGCGATGTACATATAGAGCTGCTCCTGCTTTTAGTGCATGAATCCAGTCTTGGTGGTGTTATTTTCTCTGGTTTCACTGCAAACAGGAAACTAAAGACAACACGGTCCATCTTAGGACCTCATGGCAGCTCATAAGCGTCTCTGCGAGCTCAGTTTAATCAATGTTCTGTTTTGTTGTGAATGACGTTTGTTCGACTAATGTTTTAACAGCAGGCGGCTGCAGACAGTTGTGTACTCCTTTGTGTGGCTCATCTACATAATATTTGCATGAATTGAGGTTCAATTTTAGAGGATGAAAGAGGAAATGGCGTTCCCTGAGCTCTTTTGTTATGCATCAAAGTCCACGGAGACCGATTGCATCTAGACACAACGTGCTTTTCGTTTCTCTTCATCCTCAGTTTGACTTTGTTGCTCCTGCAGGTATCAGCAAACTGTCGCAGCTGGAGCTTGAAAACAAATCATCCATCCAGTTTTAGTACTTTTTCATGCAAAGTAGACACAAATTCAGTTGTTTTCAGGATTTTAAATGTTAAAATTTGCTGCTTTCCTCTGTTTTTATCAGCACGTAAACTGACAATACCTGGGTTTTGGATTGTTGGTCAATCAAAAGCAACAATTTAAAGCTTTTACCTTGTGATGGACATTTTTTGGGGGGGATTTTCTGACATTGTAGAGACAAAACAATGAATACCTGCATTTGATTTTCTATGTAGTTCTTAATTATCAGCTCAGGGTGAAAAGGTCATCTTTCCACACAATGTTGTTTCTCACACTTTTGCATAATATACAACACTGTGTCGTACACATTGTAATTTACATTAACATTTGATTTACTGAGAAATACATTTCGAAAAGCATATGAATTATAAAAATTTAGATTCCACCCACAGAGCAAGAGCACACTGTGAGATACTTAACAGCTGATAAGTATCCAAGTAAAACCTGCCAAGCCCTTTTTTTATTGACCGTGATAAAGATCTGTGTGTGCTTTTTGGCAAATTTAATCGATGAATGATGCCAGAATTCAGCCTAAATCCCTCGAGGTTCATCGTTGACGGTGAAGAGCGCTCCCCTCACCCTCAGATGTTGCTGCTGAGGTCACTGTAACCCGGCTTGTTCTAGTTGTTCTGCTCCGGGGGACACGGCGGACCACTTGAGACCTAAAAGAAGAGACGTGTCGTCTCAGCGAGCTGCCCTTGACTCATTTTGAGTTTAAAAAAAACAAACAAAAAAAAACCAAGAAGAAGGAAACCCATCGATTCTTTCCCGAATGACGGCCTCCTCTCGTCTTCCTCAGGTAACTACGGCGAGAGCGGGATGGAGGTGTTCAAGGAGCTCGCCTCGCAGGACGGCCTCTGCGTCGCCCACTCTGACAAGATCTACAGCAACGCCGAGGAGAGGCACTTCGACCGGCTGCTGAGGAAGCTGCGCGAGCGTCTGCCCAAAGCCCGGGTGGTCGTCTGCTTCTGTGAAGGCATGACGGTCCGAGGGCTGCTCATGGCCATGAGGCGGCTCGGCGTAGCCGGAGAGTTCGTCCTCATTGGCAGGTTTGTTCCACGGGACTTCCTGTTTGGTTCCGTCAGGGTTTTTTTTGAAGAGTTTGAAGTGTCTTTTAAGAAGATTTTAATGGCCGACTCACAATAATCACAATAATAATTTTTGGAGAATTAAACAGAAACAGCAATGTGTGCCACATGGATTAATAACGTGTGCGTCAATGATGAAGATGAGTGTAGTTGACAATATCAATCTCAACAATCGAGGTCCGTTTAGCTGTTCTGGAGCTTTCCATCATATCATGTATCTCGGTAGACGGAGGTTGCTGAATTGTTGTTTCTTCTGAGCAGTTTAAGGACTTTTCGTAAAAAATCTGTGGCATTTGAATTTACTCAAATACATTTAAAAAATATAATAGAAATGTCCTTATAGGTATGAATACTATCTAACTGTGTTTGGCTTTGTTTTGAAAAATCAAACAATCAGACTCTTAAAAAAACAAACATAACCCAATGCCGTTACGACTTGTACAATTTCATAAAGCTTAACCTCAAAGGAGAGAAAAGAGATGTAACTTTATGTGAAATTGTTATGTAATTGTTATGTATACAGCTGCCGTACCACGTCGGAAGGAGTGCAAATATAAAGAGCGTAAATGAAAATATAAATAAACCAATATACAATACAAACGAGAGTAACGGTAAGGATCATAAGTTATCAGCTCATAACTCAAGTTTGCTAATAGCTGCGAGAGCTGATTTTATTGTTGCTCAAAATCTTTCTATCTATCTCGCTGGTTTTGAAAATCCATGTTGAACCGAAATCTTTTAGACTTCTCGCCAACATGAGACTGTAATCCTTTAGTTTCCCAAAATAAATCCAGTACGTTGTTTCACATTTACTGCTGTTTTAAAGATCTATGTATGTATGTATATATATATATATATATATATATATATATATATTGACCTTGGAAGGTCTGTTAAGTAGCTGTTTTTGAGCTTTCCATCGTGCTGTATGAGTAAATAATTATTGTATCCCCGTAACTAAAAATTATAATTTTTTTTTGCTCATGACTTCAGCTAATTGTGCCTCACTTTTTGACATGATATTTGGGGAGTTAATGAAGATAATTGTAGTTGACAAGACAATCTTACCAGAGGGCCCTTTCAGTAGCCTTTTTGGAGCTTTCTGTCGTATCACATGAGTTGAGATTTCCATTTTTTTCTGAGCACCCAAAGGACTTTCCCTCCAGAAAAGTTGAGATTGAAGATACATTTTTTTTTGTCCTTGGAAACCAAAAGTGAACTAAACATTTTTAACTTTAAGGTTAATTTCGTAGCTTTTGAGTATACTTTCGTTAAGTCACATGCCGGGAGAGTTCGAAGTGATTTACAAATTGCACAATAGATTAGATAACAATGATTTAAACGCATTCAAAGGTGAAATAGTACCATTTGAGGAAAAATACGGATGTCGCTCAGGATGGAAAGTTCACACGGAACCGAAAAATATTATTTTTCTCCTTCTGGGAGTGGAGTTCCTCTGAAAGCAGGAGACGCTTTGAGTCGGGCTCAGAGATGAATAATGCATCCACGGCAGCTCCCTCTCCCTGTCAGATCACAGGCAGGATGGGCTAATATGGGACAGCACCTCCAGCATGAGCTGGGGAATGAAGAGCGGTGAACATCAAAAGCTCGCATCAGCACTTACAGCCGAGGAGTCTCAGCTCACCTCGAGTCCTGTTAGGAGGAGAGAGCATGCGGTACCTGGAAATAGGCCACGATTTTTAAAAAAAGCCGCGGGGTTCATTTACCGAGAGCGGTTCCATTCATTCGTGTCTTCTTTAATCACGGAGGCTTGATGAGAGGGAGTCCAAAAAAGAAGAAGAAAAAAAAACCTTCTTCTCAACCCAAATGTGTGAAGAAAAAATAGAGAGTTTAAACTTGTTTCAACCCTTTCACTGCAAAGTCTCCACGGAAGATAAGGAGGGCGTGAGTTGTTTTTATTCTGGGTCAAGGAAGACGATGCTGAAAACTCGTCAGCCATCTTTGCTCGTGTGCAGGATGAAAGAAATGGCCGCTCTCACATCTCAAAAACAACAGACGACTCGTTTCCCATCAACCTCTCCAGTGAACAGATCAGTTTTCATGATCCTCGTCGTCCTCGTTCATTTAACGAAATGCAATTCCTACTTCTTCTTTTTCTTCTTCTCGATAAACGTCTTTTGTGACGATGAAACGGGGCTCCTGAATGTGGAGATGCACAACAGTGTGCGTGTGTGTGTGTGTGTGTGTGTGTTGACGTCAGGGCTGTAGGTGTTTGGCACTCAGAGTGTCGGACTGCAGGGAGTGTGATGCTGAGAAGCAGATGGCCAGGTACCGTTGATACGGTCACACCGGACCGCCATTGTCCGTTTATTCTTCACGTGCCAGACGAAAGACAAACGTGCTGTTGGCTTTCGGCTTTTCTTTGGCCAAATATGGGGCTTTGTTTGTTTTTTTGGAGGTTGATAACTGATATTTTTTGCTCTGTGGATGAAGTGCAGTATTCCTTATCTTAGAGGCATTCTGTTATGAATACAAAGAAGTGTTGTTTTGGCCTCAAATGTGTGTGTGTGAGTGTGTGTGTGTGTGTGTGTGTGTCTTTGCAGGGTGAAAAAGCAGCTTTTGAGATACTCACATTGTCCGTAGTCTAACACACTCAGCGTGACAATGCTTATAAGTCATTATAGTTGTTGTTTTTTTGTGTTAATGCGTTCCAGTTGTCGCAGCTTATCAGAAGCGATTGCCGCTCTGCACGTTTTGTGGCCAGACAACAGTTGTGTGTGTGTTTTTTTTATTTTTTTTTATTATCATTCAGTGCGTTGCAGCAATTTTAAGGGCGTTGTTTTTCGGGCCCAATCATCCTTGAAACGAGTGCGATTCGGTAGTTTTCAAAACACACGCATCACGGATTTCATCCCACGCCGCTGAGAAACACTCAAGATGCGTCTCGCAACTCAAATGAAGGGAGTTGTGTTTTTTTTGGGGTGGGGGGGGTCAAACAAAAGCTCATGCATGTCTCATAAGCCGGATCTTTTGTGAACGGTTTAATTGCAGAATTGTGAACTATAAATACAAACTGTGACTATGACACAGAAAAGAATCACCCTGAGGTGTCTCTGTGGGGAACTGGTTTCTCTCTCGGGCAGATTGGGCCGCTTACAGCACTGAGCTGCGATTTCTCACTGGACTTTGTGACCGTGTCTGAGGAGTGGGGAGACTTTTAAAAAAAAGAAGAAGAAAATCTTGTTTCGGGCGAGTACAGAGAGAGCAGCGAGGAGGCTGAAGGGGAAACAGAGTCAGAGGCTCGTTAGTGAGGCCGCATGCAGCTTCAAACACGACGCTGTCACGGGGCTTCTGGAGCTTCACACCAGCCTCACACAACGACTGTTTTCCTTTTCGTGTGAGATGAAAACTACCGTTTGTTACCGTTTTTGTTGTTGTTTTTTTGTGTGGAAATTTGCACGAGGATTCGTAATATTTGACTTCAAATGAAGTGGATGCGACTCTGTTGTTGATCTTGAGGGGAATTGTTGCCCAGAGGTTGGCGTACAAAGTTGGAAGCGAGTGCAAATATGAAAGAGCGGAAATATGAATATCAACAAACAGATATTCAGGATATAAACAATGGCAAAGATATAAACGAGGTTAACAGTACGGAGTATTAGTTGCTCAAATCGCTAATAGCTGTTGGAGCTGGGGTTTAGTCTCTGAAGCCAAAACTTTAAACTTTTCAGAAACTGTTATTCTTGACAATTATGCAGTTTTATGCATTTGATTTTATTTAACTGGTTTTAAAAATCTGTGTGAAACCACAACCAAAATATTAACCTTAATCCTTCTGTTGCAAGTGTGTGCCTCATGTTTTAATATTACATTTGAGTGACAGAGTGACCTCTGAAAACCCCCAAAGGTCATTTTGAACATATTCATATTTACTGAAGGAGTTCCCAGAAGCCTCAAAGACTCTTCTAACCATCTTAGATGAGAATATATTTACTTCCCTGGTTGATTTAAAAAAAAAAAAAAACTGATTGTTTGGCGGAAACAACCAGGACAATTACATTTTGTACAAGAATAATTGTAATGAAAAAATAAATGAATAGAAAGTAACACCATTCTAGAAAAAGACAGCTAATATAATAAGACTTAAAACGTTGGTTGGCATCACATAACGACTTACAGAACATTATTTCCAAAACGTGAGTAAATTCCTTCGGAAAATATGACGCGAATGACCTTCTGGGTTCCTCCGAGGTCACCTGTTTCTTTTCCGAAGTTCAGCCCTGTGACTCATGTGTGAACGTGAACGCGATCTACCATCTACGACTTGTTTCTCTCCCCGCAGCGACGGCTGGGCCGACCGGGTCGAGGTGGTGGAGGGATACGAGCAGGAGGCCGTGGGCGGCATCACCGTGAAGCTGCAGTCCGACGAGGTCTCCTCCTTCGATGACTACTTCCCCAAGCTCAAGCTCAGCTCCAACACCCGCAACCCGTGGTTCCCCGAGTTCTGGCAGTACCGCTTCCAGTGCCGCATTCCCGGACACCCGCTGGAGAACCTGAATTATGCACGAAACTGCTCAGGTACAGCTGAACAACTCCGTCAGCCCGATTGTGACGTTTTTCCTGCAGTTCCTCTGGTGTACGTTATTTTTTTTTCCCTTCACGCCAGCGTGCACATCGGCTTGTCTTGTTTGAACTGTTGTGATGTGCGTGCAATGCCCGGTGGACGAAGCCAAAAGGCCCCCCCCCCACACCCCCCCCGTAAACTGGAACACATCCTTAAATTATGAATTCGACTGCCAGAGGGGGAGATTTCTCTCAAAGTCAAACCAATAACACATTTTTTTTGTTTTTTTTTGTTCATATCGTTCATTTCTGTGACACTCGGCTTCACAGAGGATGATGACCTAGGTAAATTGAATCCTTTTCTTTTACGAAGGAACTAAAAAGTACTTGGTTTCTCGAAAACAATGCTCAACAAGCATGTTTTGCACACTGCTCTTACATATTTATTTTATTCAAATATATATACGTGTATAGATATATTTACGTTTTCAATCTTAATGTACTGTATGCTGTTCAATGCAGTGTTTCTATAACCCTTTTTAAAAATTCTTCATATTGATAAAAAACGTAAATATAAAATGATGCATGCGGCAAAAAAAACAAAACAACATTTTTACTCCTTTTCAGTTCTCTCGAGGTCCTTCACGTGAATTTGTTTTTGTCATCGCATCCTCACTTCCTGCAGTTGTTTTTAATCACGTCTTCCTTTGCAGCGTTTGCACATCATTTACGAGAATAGAGCCTCTCTTCTTTATTACGCACATACCTCAAGCTTCTATTCATATCCCACAAAGCTTCATTTTTTGATAACAGTTATTAGAATACTTATTTGTGCCTCGTAAGTGGAGATAGAGTTATTGCTTGCTGCCCTGTTACCTTCTATTGTTTTTTTTTTTGTATCTTCTTATTGATTTTCTCATTGATTTCTTTGGTGTAGAACTCCAGGACGGTGAGTGAATCCCTCTAAATGGAATCGTAATGCTCCTCACTTTGGCAATATACGTCGAGGTTGACTGATATTAAGGTTTAATCACACGACGTGATCATTCTGCTCGTCTTATCCATCTCTAAACGTACTATTAATCTCAGTGAACCTCTAATATATGAAGCTATTGGGATGTTTGAATTAGTTTTTGTTCTTCTTTCTTACTCTGCAGTGAGAGCCAAACAAAACAAGCCCAATAACATTTGAGTGAGATGGTAACTGGCTGATCCGGCTTGAGTTGCATGTCGCCACGGAACTAGTGAAGCCATATTCTAACGGACGCAAACACGTATACTGCAGTTGCATATTCACATTTTTTGGACGGAGGAGGTTCGGTCGGCTCGCACACCTCATCATCGTCGGCGTCACGACGGAGGCGCCGAGGAGCCGTTAAACTAGGTCATCGCCAGCAATTCCCATCGGACGCTCAGCCGGCTGCTACCCGGCTGACTTCAGTCTGCACACAGGCGCTCGCTGTGCCCCCCCCCCCCAAAACAGTCACTTGATTTATAAACACACGTTGTGAGAAAACACACCGGCAAACGGATGGCGCTCGTAAAACAAAGAAAACGTGTCGGCCTCGTGTGTGTCGCACAGTTAGAGGCAGAAGGACACTCTCAATGACACGTTATGGAACTAGGGATTAGAATATCTCTGCCAAGCCGGAGCGATCCGTCAAACACAATATTATGAGATGTAATAGAAAAATCTTTTTAGTTTAAAAAAAAAAAAAAATCAATTAAAAAACATTGTGTTGGACAAACGTTACAACTTAAAAGTTTTCTTTTGTCCATCTGGCAGTTTGTCGAACACACACACACACACACACACACACACACACACCCTAAAACAACCACACTGTTTACTTTTATTAGTTGAAGAAAAGAAAAATGTACAATTTAAGAAAAACACATTAAGATGAGAACAATTAAATAAATAACGAGAATATTATTTAATAAAACTCTCTCATAAAATAGTTTTCTTTCGAAATTCTGCAAACAAACGTAACTTAACAAGAATGTATTGTCTCCTATTATTTTCTAATAAATTGTAGAAAGATAATTAAAACTCATCTGAGTGGATAACATGAAGAGCTGTGTCATTATTATACCGGCTATGAAGACTGCGGACACAATAATCTTGCTCATGGATTTCCATTCACTTGAATTTAAATTTTTGGGGTTTTATATAAAAGTATTCATGCATCATCAATAAAATATATCAAACCGGAGTCAGAATGAACACCTAATCTTATATATTCCCTTGCAGGGTAAAATCAAGTCACCAGCTGTATCAATCCCCATCAGAGATTACCTTATCACACTCTGCTTTTCATAAAATATGAACCAGGGCGTTTGGGATAACAAGAGCATTAAGAGAAGCTAACCATCATTTTATTCATAAATATGAAAAATATGCTTCACCAGCGTGGTGCTTTTGTAAAAATGTGTGAATTATACTAAACTATACGAGGGTTTTCGAGTGCAATTATTTAGGAGAAAGAAAGATTGAAGGAGTTGTTGCCTTTGACACACTTTACAAGACTTAAGAAAAGAAAAACACATTGAATGCATGACGCAGCTCTTTGACACCAAGTTGACATGTTACTCTACCGACCCGCTCACTCTGCTTCTAGCCTGCTTTACACTGAACTGATAGGGTGTGTTTGAACTTCACACACTGTTTGTGTGTCCTTCGCTCATCGTAGTTTTTATTTATTTATTTTTAAATCTGAGGAGGAATAATACGGAACGACATATATTTCAGACCAACTCCCAATTGAAGCCCGACTCAGGAATGCACAAAACGAAATAGTCTGGCCACGGTAACACGGTTTCTTTGAAGCCGTTCTCTGAGGCCTGCAGTTCTTTTAAAGCACGTCTCCCACCGACGTCGTGTAGCTCGCTGCCTGCATTCGGAGGATACGAACCAAGAATGTATCTGTGAGCACCCTATCACTCCTTTGTAATACATCACGCTAGACACACCTGAACTATTCCGACAACACATAACGTGCTATACCGCTTGCAGCAGTGAAGCGCCTCCCAGTGAGGGCCCGCCGTCGTCCTGGAGACGAGTCCTCACCGCGTGTTTAATGTGTGGGCAGGTTACGAAAGTCTGGAGGACCACTACGTCCAGGACAGCAAGATGGGCTTCGTCATCAACGCCATCTACGCCATGGCCCACGGGCTGCACGACATGCACACGGTGCTGTGCCCGGGTGTCGTGGGGCTCTGTGAGAACATGAAGCCCGTGGACGGCAGCCACCTGCTGGACTTTCTCCTCAAGACGTCCTTCGCGGGGGTTTCCGGGGAGGACATATGGTTTGACGAGAACGGCGACTCGCCCGGGAGGTAAAAACACGCCTTTTTTTTTTTTTTGTGCACAATACTCAGTTGTGGAAGACTTGGCAAAAAAGAAAAATAATAATGATGTGTTTTTGGTTACCTTAGACTGAGACATTTCTAACTATACAAAGAGGGTACTCTTCTCGGAGCCGGCCGCCATGTTTCTACAGAAGCCCAGAACGGACAAATCAAACACTTACTGACATTTTTGGGTTTTTTTTCGTGTGGGCCACCGTAGTTCCTTTCGAAACGCTTCATGTTACAGCCTAATCCTACACACTGGCCCTTTACTTTTTGTAATTTAAACTTTAAATTACAAAAAGTAAAAGTGCTCCTTTTTGCAGAATAGACCATCTCAGAATAGTTTAAATGTCATGAACATTTTTGTTTCAAACAACGTTCAGAATCAGATGAAAGATCAACAATAAAAAGATTACAATCTGTTATCTCTGATAATAAGGTTTACTGAGATTTGAGTTGCTAGATGCTTATAGTTTTTTTGACCTGAAGCATAATATACTCTGTACTCTCTGTACGAAATGTTTTATTAAGTCAATTTGGTGTCTTTATTCTTTGGTGTAAATTTAATTAGCAGTGTTTTCTTGTTGGCAAATTGGAATACTAAGATGTTTTCTTTTCTAAAATAAGCCACATATGAATATACAGCTTCCCAAATTTATTAGACAGCTTCCCAAATAACCTTTCAAGGGCAGATGCTGCTGAAATGACTCCCGTCAGTGCAAATATGATGTGCACAAAGTGGATTACATTTTTTTTTTAAAGGTGGCTTTCAGGGACCGCTTGCAGAGTGTAATGTCCCTATTGTAATGAGAAAAGCAATTGTCTGGCACCTCAGTGATACATACACTGTACTCCAGATAATAATCCTGTTTGTTTTGAACACACATAGCAATAGTTTCAGTCGCTATTCTTCAGCTATTTCCATCGGCGAGCAACTGAAATGGCGTCGTCAGGTGAGTCTGGAAGTGTTTTGAGACTCCAGCGTGGAGTTTTTATTGCAATCCAGAGAGGAAGATATGAAAGACATACCATCAGCTGGTGAAATGATACCTCAGAGACAAGTATTGATCAAGAGCCCTTCAGGCCTCCTGCTGATACAACATGCTGTTTGTGTGCTAAGTGGCCGTAAAACTGCTGTTGTTTCCCCTTTTAAGAATCGATTTAGCGCCGGCGAAACCTTGTTTAACTCGTGGCCTTTCGATCCACCGTCAGGTACGAGATCATGAACTTCCAGCACGTGCAGCCGAGTGTTTATGACTACATCAACATCGGCTCGTGGCACGAGGGCGTGCTCAGTCTGAATGATGAGATGATGCAGATGAACCGCAGTGACATGGTCCGCTCCGTCTGCAGTGAGCCCTGCTCCAGAGGACAGATCAAGGTGAGGGACTCATCCTGCAGCTGCTACCACTACATGTCACCTCTGACCCTCTGGAGTGCAGCTTTGTAGTTCAGTCTTTGCATTGGACTCACTGGTCTTTAAATATTAGGACTACAATGATCTAACTAATGGATTTATTGACATACATAATAAATAATCAGCCATTCTTGAGAACAGATGCTGGGTTGTGAACAAACACATGGGCTGATGTTCATCCTTTTGGTTATAATGACTTTAGAAATGTTCCGTTAATAACTAATAATCCATTAAACACGTTCACTAGTCATTAATAAAGTGTTTTAATCATCAAGTCTAAAGCTTTAAATATAAATGAGATATTAATTAATGTTTTCCAGATTATCTGCAGCTCTTTCCTAGAAATAGAAACGTAACTACTCAAAGAGAGCAACTCAACAGTTATTATGACCGCTTCTGATCTATCTTTAGTTTTGTGTTAAAAAAAACCAGTTATTTAAATATTACAAGCAGCGGGGACACTGAAACAAACGAAGGGTCCAGATGGGCACTTGTTAAAAATGGTTCTAACTCATTTGTTGAGCAGGTGATCAGGAAGGGAGAAGTGAGCTGCTGCTGGATCTGCACCGCCTGTAAGGACAACGAGTTCGTCCAGGACGAGTTCACCTGCAAGGCCTGTGAGCTGGGCTGGTGGCCAGACGAGGAACTGCAGGGTAGGACCCACACTCCTCGCTCTCCATGAACCGACCGCTGTAAACTCTCACCTGCTCTGAGGACTGGAACTGGTTTTCTTTTAGAGTTTGACATTTTGGAAAATATGCATATTAGTTTTTTTCCCCCAAGAGTAAAATGAGAGCATTGATACCACCTTCATATCTGTTTTGTTAAATATAAGGCAACAGCAAGCAGCCAGTTAGCATTGGCTTAGCATTAAGACCCCCTAATGCTCACTCTGTAACATGTTATGCTTGTTTAATTTGTATAACTGGAGTGTTAAAAACAACAACTTGTGGTTTTATAGGGTGCAACTTTCTGGAGGCTCCACTGGTTTAATCCCCCATCCCCCTCCTCCCCCATAAGATCACACATGTTGTTTTTGTTCATTTTCTGTACAAATTAAACAAATGAGATTTGTTATGCTAAGCTAAGCTAATCAGCTGGAGCTTAATATTTACAGATATGATCGTGGTTTCAATCTTTTCATCTAACGCTCAGCACTAAAGTGAATAAACGTATTTCCCAAAATGTCCAACTGTTGCTTTAAATAATTGTTTTATTTATAGTAAATAAAATTTTTCTGCTAAATCCATCCAAGACAATTCGCCTCATCGGATTAAAACTGTACATTTAGATGAATTAAGGTCACGTCAGAGGCCACAATTGATGCTTTCAGAGACAAGAGGAGATTCTTCTCTGTAGAAAGTTTAGTTCCTCCAAGTTTACTCCCCCCCCCCCCCCACACCCCTCCCACCTGAACTCCATACAGATTGTCCTGCTAAGGTTCTTTGCTCCACTATTTCATAAACCTGTCCTGTCCTATTTTCTTTGCTATCCCATGACACACAAGAGCCATTCATCATCTTCACCGTGTCATCCGACAGCAGCCCTACTTCACTTACCACTCTTCTTCTTCTGGCCCACTTTCAAAGGCCTTCTGTGCTGTTCAAAGGCGAGACACTTCCTTAATAGGATCATCCTGCTTCCATGCTGTTTCATAAATATATATATTATTTTTTTTTTTACGACGAGACCTTTAGGTACCTTCATAAACCAGAAAATGTGGCGCACAGGGATGACACAACAATTATTCTTCAACCCTAACCCTGCTGCCGCCCTCCAATAAATAAATAAAACAACATAAATTAGATATTAAAAGTGTGCGCTCAACATGAAGCAGCAATGTGATCTTATTTTGGATTCATGAGGAACGCAGTGATTTACTTTGTCCTGCTGCATTGGCCCCGTCCTCTGCTGGCTGCAGCCCAGCCCCGGCCGTGGCTGAGTAGAAAGGGGTTTATTTATAGTTGCGCTAAAAACCTACTTTGACACTTACTGTATTTTCTCAGGCTGAAATGTATTTGATTAATTTTTTATATGTTTTTACTATGAAGCCCATAAAAAAATCGGAAATCGGAAATCTAAACCACCAAAGCTGATGCCAGAACGTTTAAAGTTTAATGAGCTGCTTTTTAGTACATTTTGGCTGTGTTTACAAATCTTCCATGTTTTTCATCCTCTTCAGGCTGTGAGCCAATTCCCGTGCGCTACCTGGAGTGGAGCAATCCAGAGTCCATCATCCAGGTGGTTTTCTCCTGCCTGGGCATCCTGGTCACGTCATTCGTTGCCTTCATCTTCGTCTTGTTCCGGGACACGCCCGTGGTCAAATCCTCCAGCCGGGAGCTCTGCTACATCATCCTCGCGGGGATCTTCCTGGGCTACCTGTGTCCCTTCACCCTCATCGCCCGACCCACCGTGGCCTCCTGCTACCTCCAGAGGCTGCTCGTCGGACTCTCAGCCGCCATGTGCTACTCCGCCCTGGTCACCAAAACCAACCGCATCGCCCGTATTCTGGCGGGCAGCAAGAAGAAGATTTGCACCAGGAAGCCGAGGTTCATGAGCGCTTGGGCTCAATTGGTCATCGCCTCCATCCTGATCAGCGCCCAGCTCTCCTTGGAGGTTACCCTCATCGTCATGGAGCCTCCTGAACCCATCAAATCCTACCCCAGCATCAAAGAGGTCTTCCTCATCTGCAACACCAGCAACGTGGGCGTCGTGGCCCCACTGGGCTACAACGGCTTGCTGATCATGAGCTGCACCTATTACGCCTTCAAGACCCGCAACGTCCCGGCAAATTTCAACGAGGCCAAATACATCGCCTTCACCATGTACACCACGTGCATAATATGGTTGGCGTTTGTGCCGATCTACTTTGGCAGCAACTACAAGATCATCACCACATCTTTCTCCGTGAGCCTCAGTGTGACGGTGGCTCTGGGCTGCATGTTCACCCCGAAGATGTACATCATCATTGCCAAACCCGAGCGCAACGTGCGCAGCGCGTTCACCACCTCCGATGCCGTGCGCATGCACGTCGGCGACGGCAAGATCGCCTGCCGAAGCAACAGTCTGCTCAACATGTTCAGGAGGAAGAAGAACACTGGAAACGGCAGGTAGGTTCATTAATTGAGTCTGTGAGTCCTGAGGCACCTCGGGGATGCTGGTTTTACTGTAATTCCCTCTCGAAGGGCACCGGATGTCTTACTGTATTTACTTTCATGGGGACACCTGTTGTAAAGTAGGTCAGTGCTCAATTCCCACAGACATTTTAACCTTTGAACTGATGGTAAAAATTAAAACAAGCATCTCTGTGTGCTACAGGATGACCAAATAACATGTAGGACTTTTTTTTTAGAGCTTTTTGTTATCACATAGAATTAAACTCATATCAGCCAAAGCATGAAAGAGAAAAAATAGCAACATAACCTCTTTTTTTGTGTGTTTTCCAGTAATATATAGAAATATTTCCCAATGACATAACGGATGGATGAATTAGATGAAATATTCTGAATTAATTTAAGTTAATTAAAGTCATCGCTATAATCAACACAATGTAAAAACCATGCAGATACCCTGGAATATTACACACAACGCGATTCATACTGTTCATATTTTAAACGACTAGATAATTCTTTTCTGCCATGAACCGAAAATTGCTTTCTGTGTCTCCACTTTTGTGGGTTTCCGGTGAAGTAACAGCCGTCTTTATTTTGTTCGTAGTTCTAATGGAAAGTCTGTGTCATGGTCTGAACCAGGTGCAAGACATCCTCCAAAAGGGGATCATACGTGGCACAGACTGTCAGTGCATGTGAAGAGACAGGAAGCAGGTTCCAATCAGATGGCTGTCATCAAACCCTTAACTAACTCCTACCAAAACAGAGCCCTGGACTTCTCAGACCTCAGCACTAAGACCTTGTACAATGTGGAGGAGGAGGACGAGAGTGACCTGATCAGATACAATCCCCCCATCACTCCCCCCATGATGCCGCACGGGCAGATCCCCGCCTGTGGACTGATGAGAGCCGCGGAGGAGGTGGAGCTCAATGCGCCTCAGCGTCTGCGGCCCAATCGCGTCGTCCCCCAAAACGTCATCGTGGACCACCTGCGGGAGGAGGTGGCGGTTGGTCAATTTAACGGTTACAACCCTGAGCGTAACAGGATTAGCGCGCCGGAGGCCGTGAGCGGCGGCATGCCCGTTTACCACCAGGCCCACCTCGTCCAGCAGGACCTGGACCCGTTCGACGAGGAGCCCACTTCCCCTTCAGAGGAGGACGAGATGGACCGTGAGCGGTTTGGCCTCCTCCACGGCTACATGTACAACAACGCCCAGATTCACAACGAGGAGGACGTGGTTGAGGTCAAATTAGCGTCGGAGGGTTCTTTAGCGTTGGAGGGTTCTCTGGCTTTGATGCCTCCGTCCCCTTTCCGAGATTGCGCCGCTCCTCCAGCGAGCCCCTTTCCCAACTCACCGGTTTCCGAGTCGATCTTGTGCAGCCCTACGCACGTGACATATGCCTCTGTCATCCTCAGAGACTACAAGCAAAGCTCCTCAACTCTGTGAGGGTGCACGCCAAGTATTACCTGTTGTACTATATTTCCAAGTTTCTAATAATGTGTGCCGTATATGCTGATGTAGTATGAGAGAAAAGTCATTCTGTGGTCCGTCAAGTCATTTTTCACTCTATAGCTGTTTCATGATAAGGGTGAAAAACAAGGCGCCGCATTTAAAAAAAAATATTTTAGATGTTGTCTACAATAGCGGACAATTACAAACATATATGTATACGCTAACATAAGCTTTTAGGATACAAAATAGTGTTGTTCTTATGAGACAAACAACCAAGATTCTCTATGTACGTACACACTTTTAATATAAATATATTTATTTGAGAAATGTAGGTGACATAACAAGCAGATGAGTTTGCTGATTTTGAGCAGGGTGACTTAAAGGTGAATATACGTTGTATGTAATGCAAAACAATCTTATTTGTCAACAAAAAAATGTTTTGTGTAACACATTTTGTGCTTTATTAGGAATTAAAATGGAGGTTTGGCATTTTGTAAAATACACTTATTTGCTCTGTTGAAGAGTTAATTGAGATCAATTCCACTAAATCCGATGCTAGCTACAGCTAGCAGCCATTAGCTTAGCTTTGCGTACGGACTGGAGAGAGGGGAAACCGCTAGCCTAGCTCTGTCCAAAGATGACCATTCCTAATCATTTTTACACTTTTCATACAGATTCAACCAACATATCAGGTTCATGTTCTGACCTTTAAACAGAGCGAGGCTAACTGCTTTGTGTCAAGTGTACAGACGTGTGACGGGTAGAAATCCTCTTTTCTAACTTTTGGCAAAGAAAGCATCCAAGTGCATTTCCCAAAATATTAAACTTTTGTTTTGAGCTCGGGACATAAATATCGAGGTATAAAAGTCGTATAAAAATGTTAACGTGATTTATTGTTAAAAAAAAAGAAAGAAAGAGAATCAATTGGCTGTGAATTTTTGATTGATACAGTACCGCCGGTGCACTGACCGTGTCACGAATGTAGCAGAGGACGAGTTCAAGTGCCACACTCTCAGTACGAATTGTTCATTCTTTTGTACATTTATCTCATTCCTATGGTCTTGAAATGCGAGTTAACGGTTTCAAATTTGTATCTTTTATAATTAGACGTCTGTTTTCATATATTTATGCATAAGATAAATGACCCAACGTTAACATATGTTTTGTGAATGTATGAATTTGTGGATCATATTTTCATATATTCAGGTGATATCTATAATCATGTCAATACTAGAAATAATTTGTTAGCTGTGTATGATTATATTGTGCGATTGGTTGTGTACGCCAATCTATTTCCTAAATATTAAGACCCTATTAAATCTATATAATGTGGTGAAGTGCTACTGTAACCATTAGTAATATTTGGTATAAGCTTTCTGCAGCCTGATATATACACAGTATAAATGAAGTATGCCCTTTTAAACAAATATTGCAGAGCATTTAAAAGGACACTTGTTCGACTGGGTTGAATTAAATATTTTTTATGCTTTCGTCTCCTGTTTTTTTTTATTATGGTGAAACGTAAACTGGCTCTGTGGTCTCGGCCTTGACTGTCTTGAATCAAAGGTCAAAGATTTATGGCTTCGGTTTGAAGGAAGAATTTCAATAAGCAATCGTAAAAAAAAGGAACGGCTAGGGTTGAGACGTCTGCACTAAAAGGCCGTAAGCGTATGCAGACCCAGACTGTCCCCGCGCAGGTCGACCACGACATGGCAATAAGTTCAGTAACATGTTGTACGGACCGGCTGTTTAAAGTTCTAGTCATTGGGGATGTGGGCGTCGGGAAGAGCAGCATTATCTTGCGTTACGTTAACAAGCGCTTTAATGAAACATACAAAGCATCTATTGGAGTTGACTTTGCTCTGAAGACTATCGAATGGGATGCCAAGACTTTGGTGAGACTGCAGTTTTGGGACATCGGAGGTGAGTGCGTCAAGATCTGCCCTGTGAAACCAAAGTGTCGGCTCATAATATACCTGATGACAATGGTGACGGTGCCCTAGAAATGAGAAATGTCTGTAAAAACATTTCTTTAAATGCGCTAACTACAAAAGGTGCCTGCGCTTTGGCTAAGACGGCTAACGTTGGCACAATGGTTGTGTCAATATAAAAGATGGCTTAGATAGACTTGGCAGGATTTAGCTAATGCTAACAACTAATTTTCCCCGGTTACTTACCTTTTAAATCACATATTTAAAGCTATCCCTTTGTAAATTAGTGTTACGTATTGATTTCAATATGAATAGTTGCAGAGTGACAGCTGAGAGAGATATTTAATCCGCAAAATCTACTGTAAATAAACACATACAAATACATTTTCACCGTTTAACCTGTAGTTTAAAACAACTAATCAAAAATAGATAAATCGTATGAACACATTTGGTAGGTAATACCCAATGACGGCATTTTTAGGGAAACTGAGCCAATCAGTCTATATTATTGTCTGAATGACCTTCCTTGGTTTTCAGTCACTTGTTACATAACGTTTAGGCTACAGTCCAATCTCATATGATAATTCAAATCCCACATGATGAATAAGCAGTATCATTACCCACTGTGTACCTGGGCCAACTAAAAAAAAAAAAAAAAAAAAACGGTATTCCTTCTGGCAAATAACAAGTCTTATCTGTGAAAAAGGAATTCATCTTTGAGCTCAGGCTGTGGTGAAGAATGAATCCCATCGATCTCTTTCCTGTTCCCTCGAGGCCAGGAGAGGTTCAGGAAGATGTCCAGGGTGTACTACAAAGGGGCGATGGGAGCAGTCGTGGTCTTTGACGTTACAAACAGCTCCACCTTGGAGGCCGCCTCGGAGTGGAAACGGGACCTGGACAGCAAAGTCTGTCTCGACAGCGGACGTCCGGTCCCCGCCGTCCTGCTGGCCAACAAATGTGACATGACGGGAAGGGACGGGGACTTGGTGTCCTCTCTGGACGGCTTCTGTAAAGACAACCGCTTCACGGGCTGGTGGGAGAGCTCTGCGAAGGTGTGTGTCGGGGGGTTTCAGTTATTATGGGATGGGATCATCTGAATGGGCAGTAAGGGATGTGAGATATTATTGGCATGGATGAGCCTGAATAGGGGGAGGGAGGAACCAACTATTCCCTCTTTTTAATGGTGGGTGACTTTAGAAAATATAGAGACAACATGGGGAACTGCCACCCCATGACCCTATATACCAGATTCACAAAATATCCCTTGGCTTATGGTAATGGGGTTCAGTCTATTTATTAAAGAATTGTAACCATGTACAATAATAACCAAGACAGGTCATGCGTCACTAAAAATTGTATTTGAACGCCTTACATACTGTATATAAATTGAAACTAACGATGTGATTTATTCTCATTAAATGGGGTCAAATCTTGAAACACTAACACAGTAGGATGAGTAACAAATACTAAAACCCACCTTCAATATCAGAACTAGAAAACATGTATACAAAATATATATATATATATATATATATATATATATATATATATATATATATATATAAGTGGATGAATCAAATTAATTAAAAAAACTATTTAATTCGGTACGACTTCACAAGGACGGCGTTTAAGTATTTCCTCTCATTCTTATTGATTTAAAGTGAGACTAAGTGTCACTTGAAAAAGATTAAATAACACATTCTTTTTTTTAACAAATGAAAAGTTAAATTCATAAGCAATAATATGCACTCTTGGTCAATTTAATCCCCCCAGAGATTTTGCCTCCACAGTTTTATTTGCTCTATGACCAGTAGCTTATGACGGGTAGCGTAAATAAGCTTTAAGCTGATCCTCCTGACATTTACTGACACTGCAGTCATTTCACTGACTTTGTGACCCTCTTTCACTGTTACACTGTGTTTAGGAAGACTATGCATCTCCAAAATGTCAGCTTTTTAATGCATTATCAGATGAATCAATGCATTTTTCATGGTTAATTCACCCTGAAGAGGAAGGAGCACTCGCCCCTTCACTTATTCTGAATTCACCAGATTCGTATTACCAGACATATTTTGACGTGTGTTACTTGTGGCCACGGTATCATGCTGTGCAGCAATAGTTAAATATCACTGCAGTAACGTATTAATTCATTATACAATAGACATCTGGAAATATGTGTTTTTTCATAGCTGAGGCTCCATTCTGAGTAGAGCTCGCTGTGCCTCACAATTAGAAGTGCCTGAAGTTACACTCCACTGTATGCGTGAACTGAACTTTAACACCGCAGCAATATAGGCTGCTCATAAAATGCGTTCACATATTAACACACGGGAGCGAGTGGCAGCACAAGGTTTTCCAAACAGCGAGCCCCAACACTGAACTCAGCGCATGCATACGCAATGTTCTAAATCGTGTCTCACCCCCACCCCTCTCACCGTTTATAGGACAATATAAATATTGATGAGGCGGGCGCCTTTCTTGTCGAACAAATGATGCTGTGCGACACCGGCCTGTTCGACGAGCGCCGCTGGGACGGGATCAGAGTGAGCCCGGCTCCCGGGGAGAGTCAGAGCCAGTCACTGTGCTGCTGGAGACCGCGGCTCTGAGGCAAAGAGCCAATCAGCAGGCAGCTACTGGTTAAACGCTCCATCAGCACCTGTTTTTGATACCAAGTGATGAATCCACAGCCACTTCCGCCTTGTGTTCATATAGTCAGTAACTTTAAATGCATATTTTTCCGCCCTGCCAGGTTTCTCAATACTAATGTGTGTGGGCTGCCTCGTAAACACCTCTGTGGTGACAACTGAGCTCATTTCTCTGATAATCCACTGATACAATCGGGCTAATAAAGAGATCAGCGTGACACACACACACACACCCCGCCAGGGAAAAATACTGTGACACTCATCGAGCAAACCAAGACTTGCTTGACGATTTTGACCTACTTTGACGAGTGGCCAGAAGAGACGGGAGAGAAGATGTCTCAAAACATCTTCGAAGCTGTTACCCATTCCTGAGTAAATGTCAAGATATTCCATCTCCAGCTCCGAGTGTCACTTGTCTGTTATGCAACCCGTGCATACCATTATCTGTTAATCACTTCACAGCGAGACGAGCTGAGACCCGTGCAAAAAGCATGGCAGCCTCGGCTCAGTAAGGCCGGTGGCAGAGGAGCGATATCAGCGTGACCTGATTTTTGGTGGAGGAAGGAAAACATGCTACATACGGCCCAGAGAGCTGGAGGGAGCAGAGCACTTACGCTTTATCTAAACGTAGATCGACAACAAATATATATATATATATTTTTTCTATAATAGGAAGCCAGCTGTGGCATGACCACATTTTCAGATGGATGCATGTGTAAATTATAATTTGTTGAGGAAGAGAGAAACAGCAAACACACAAGAAGACACTCTCAGATGGAGCGATGACTCCTCCTGCTCATGATTTTACATTATGATTTTATAGTATTGACTACATGTAGTGGTGGAAGAAGTATTCACATCCTTTACAAAAGTACAAGTAGCAATACAAACGTAAACACATAATTAACGTACATAAAACTGCAGTTTTGCACACAGACTGTACTCACCATGGGTCGTTTTAATCAATAACAATGTGTAATGTTTTAACACAGGATCCTCATAAGTTCACTAACAAGTCGCTGTACTGTTATGTCATATATGGTGCAACATTGCTGGAGCCCGTATCATTGGAAAAGTAGCAAAGATCATCTTTCAGGCAGTGATACATAAGAATCAAGTTGAATGCTACAATGATTCACACAACTATGTGAAAATACAAAAGAGGCTCAAATGATGACCCAAAATATGAAAATGTATGTTTTTAATATGAGATTTAAGCAGAGTCATTCTGTGTATTCACTGTCGGTCCCTTTCTCTGTGACTCCTCACTTCTCTCTCCTGGCAATGTGTATTTAACACAATGTATTAAAAATGATAGACACCTTCTTTATTTCATGTTGTGTTTGAGTAGAGAAATGTTAGCTACATGTGTGTTTTAATATATTTGTACAATAATACTATAATATTACACTTTACTTATGTGAAGTAAGTAAACACGTTTAAGATAAGGGTGAAAAACTAACACCAGCCGGCAGCCCTGGCCACAGACTGGGGTGTTAGTCTGGAGATGAATGACATTGAACTACAAGAGGTCCATTCGACACCATGTCACCCCCCCCCCCCCCCCCCCCACCCCCCCCCCCCACCCCCCCCCACACACACACACCCATCCACACACCCACCCACACACACAGACACACACACACACACACACACACACACAGCAGAGGCTTTTTAACTTGTTGTACGTACTTCAATGGATCAACGTCCCTTAAATGTTGAAGTGGATCGATTCCAAAGGGAATTAATTTCCTCTTTGTGAGTCAGTTACCACTAAATCTTCATTCTGAAACCGTTGGATGCTTGTAATGCAGATCTTTTTTACTTGATATATTATAAGTCAAGTGATATGATTCAGGGCATTGTCTTGCAGATATTTGGGGAGAGTGAAACCTTTACGCTCACTGGGGTTATTTTTGCACACACTTTTCGGTGTCCTTGCTGTGCATCTATAGGGATCTGTTCCACATCCTGCTGCTGGGAACCCAAACAATAGCTTTTGTCCAAAAATCCAGGCTGTCCAGGTACGTCATGTGCACACTTTTTATTTAACCTTGCAATAGTCTACTTTTTTTTTTAAACACCTCATGCTATATTACAGCAGCATCTATTTGCTGATGGAGTGTGTTAGAGCATAAAAGACACAGAGGAAGTGTATCTTCTGTGGCAATTGTGCTTTAGGGAATGTGAGGGAAGAAGTTAAACACAACTGCTAATTATGGATTTATGTCCCAGATACCAGAGACCTAAATCCAGGAGTAAAACAGGGATGCTGTCCCCAATACTTGCTCACATCGGACACAAAAGCTCAACCACTTAACTTTGTCGTTTATGAATATGACGTGTCTGAACTGGAGTCATACTCTCCGCGTCAGATCCCATTACTTGTGCATTATTGATATTGCCCTGTTTCATCTGCCCTCCGGTGAACATTTTTCGCTGGCAGCCTCCTTCATATATTCATGATTGCATTTCCATTTAGTCAAACTTGTGGATAGGTTGATGAAGTGTATAGTATCCATGCTGTGCCTCCGTCAGCCTCTCATTGTGTCTCCACTGACCCATTGTATGATGGCATGTGCTAATTAAGATGCACCGTCTGTGGCAAGCAGACTGCCATTTCACTGCACAGATATTCTGTATGTTAAACGGACTCCTTGACGTCCCTCTACATTAAAATGACAAATTATTACTGTGTGCAAAAAGGCCAGAATGTGAATGAAACTATCGATTGAAACCAGATAAAATCCTGTATCACCTGGGCGACCAATCACGGGCAGGAATCCATATGTCGCTGTCCGTGGTGCTGAATCTTTGCTATGAGAAGAATCTTCTCCACCATAATAAAAAGATAGTGTCAGTAGAAGGTTGGTAGACTACGCCATCTAGTGGTTAAAACATGCATGTGCAAAGACAATTACAGCTTTATGTTTGAATACATATGATATGAGGCATGTGGAATATATCACAGGAAATGTATGTTTATTAGATGTGGTGGAAGAAGAATACATAGACCACTTTCTACTTTTCGGTATGTTTCTGGCCCGAGAACAGTCCAATATCTGCACAAGAGTTCATAGATTGACCATGCATTTACAGGAGGTTAAATACAGTTCTCTGAAACAATTTTAAGGATATGACCTTGGTGTACTGGAAGCTGCTGCTTTGGAACTTAAAAGTATCTACAAGATGTATGTCTTTAAAAAAACAAAAACTCTATATTCTAAATGGCATGTGGTTTACTTGTTAAAACATCTCTTCCATATAAGTTTTTATTCAAAGAGTGCTTCCTGACAATGTGCCATAAAAACTCAATAAAAAAAAGAAGATATGGGCCTCTTAAACAACAGATCATAAAGGTGATCATTTAACCAGGTTTTCTGGTGTTCAAACCAGATTTTCTAGTTTTATAATTCTCTGTGGAGATAAAAACAACCTGGGTTGTTCCTCCTCGGGGGAACAAGAGGAAGTAGTCTCGTTTACATGCACACACACACTAGATTGTGAAATGGGACCTTTGCCATTTACAAAAGGATATCAAATATCTACGGGAAAGATCTGCATTGAGGAGGATTATACATGAGAAGATGTAAATGCAGAATTTCCGTGCTTCCAAACAACAACTCCGGCACGTTTCTCTCACTGCCTCTACATTATTATAGGATAGTGTTTAGACTTTCAGGCTTTGATAGCTGTCACAAGGTTCAGCTTATCATTCTTTTCCAGCCCAAAGGCATTATTGTTGCTTCGGGAACCCTCAGCCAGCAGGGGGCCACACAACACACCGACAATCTGAACTTTAGGTTGCCGAATTAAAATATTTAACAAAGTAAAATATTTGGGGAAATTGGGTTGCTATAACAAAATAAAGTATAAAGTTATATTATCACGAAAATGACACTATATGCACATTATTAACAATTATTTATGAATTTATTTTAAGAAGGCTACTGCCACACATGTTGTTTTTATTAACAATAAGATGTCGGCAGGATGATTTAGGCCTATTCATTAAAAATACACAAATGCAACTGTAAAATATATATATATTGTTTAAGTCCATTTAGCTAAAAATAAATAATCAATAAAATATTTTAATTTGTCCCTCCTGTCAGAATGAGATTGCTCAATTAAAAGCAATTGCACTCGCGTTGTTTTTTCTCCTCACAATACAGAAAACAAACGCCTGTATTCTGTATTTTAAAAAAACGATGTCGCCCGTCGCGGGTCACAGAATCTGACAGGTCACAGAAAACACCGTAACACCGGCTCCAGCATCCGGGTGACAACAGAGCGCAGACTCAATCGCCGCCGCAGCTCACTGCGTTTCCGTAGCCAGGTTTGCTACCCCGCTGAGCCCTGACCGGGGGGAAACAGCTCTCACGGAGACGATTGAATCCCGACCGAATAACGCCAAAAAACTAAGAAAAGCTGGCGGACATGAATGGCGGATTAACACCGACGTCGGAGAGGGACTCGCTGAATAAAACGTCCGTGTCTCGGGTGCTTTTTGGAGAGTGCGCTGGCAGCGAACACCCTCCGTAACATGTGAGATGTCTACGGAGAGATATTAAACCGTGCGGTTAATTCGGCTAACTAGCTAGCAGCTACTAGTTCTCTATCCGATTTATGGTCGTTTTTTCTCTCAACCGTTTGTACCGGAGTCAAAAATGAAGAAGTTCAACATTAGGAAGGTGCTGGACGGTTTGACAGCGGCTTCTTCTTCCTCCTCTTCCTCCGCGACCGCCCAGCCGGGCTCCGGCAGGGACAGCGACGTGATCCAGGAGACCCTCCAGTCGGAGCATTTCCAGCTTTGCAAGGTTGGTTTATGTCCGTTAATAACGGTTGGAATTAACGGACGTTTTTTTTAAATGTATTTTTGGACGACAGTTGACAGACACACACACACACACACTGGCGTTGTTTTCACCTCGGGATGTAGTTAGCACTTAACCCCCCCCAACAGGCACTCTAGATATTAAAGTACAAATAACAACCGAGGGGTCGTTAATAGGGGAATGTCTCCCGTATATTGACCGCCTCGCTCCGCCGTGTCTCGTGGTCTTCTGTGCCCGGAGGTCTCACTCAGCACCCTGTTTGCGTTGCACTGAATGGTCGCCTCAAGTCACTGTTTAAAGTTAGCTAGCTAACCTTAACTAGAGAAGGGAAGACCGAGTTGTGAGTTTTTTTTTTTAAAAGAATAGATTCACGTGTTTAATTTAAATCTATTTTTAATACGACGCCCGCGAGCGCTTCTGTACATTTGAAAGCGATGTGAAATGATTAAGAGATGGAGGACCAGAATCCACACATGTGTAAAAAATGAATTTAGTTCAGCTTAAGCTAATGTGAGCTCAGCCTGAGTGTGTCAAGTTAAATGGCTGTCATTCAATTTCACAGTCTCTTTTTTTATTTTTTTTTGCATGACTTTTCCTCCCTGTGTGGTTGCTTGCTGAGGGAATTAAAAATAAATAAAAAAGGACAGTAACTTTGGTAGATGCCTACTTGGCCTGTGTGTCAGCTCAGCTGGACTCTTTTTGTCCCGGAGGAATCGACTCCCATCAGTGGAAAAAAAAAATGGGACACCTGTGTTTTTTTAAATCCCAGCCTCACTCATCAAAAATAAAACAGCTTTAATAATCCAGCCTCCATAATAACTCTGGTTGGAAAGGTTTCTTTTTGCCTGAGTGGAACAGCTTGGAGCGCCCGGCCCACCAGCTCCTGACCCAGCTGGGGACAGAACGGGTCAGGTCCCCCAGGTGATGCGGGCCACGGCGTCACCTGTTACATAATACTACTGCAACCAGCAAAGAGCTGATGGATGAATGGATGGATGGATGGATGGATGGATGGATGGATGGATGGATGGATGGAGGGAGGGATGGGCGGGCAAGGTTTCCAACCCGAACCAATTGAGTTATAGATGCCTGATGATGATAACATTTTGGGGGGCTGGGGGACTGCAAGATCCCGGCAATGAAGTGCTCTCCGAGGCTGGATGGATGAAATTAATTTATTACTGATGTCTTACTCGATTTGAGCTTACACACAATGTCAAGCAAGATATCAGAAACATATTCCAGTCCCCAATTTGCACTAATGTTTACGCTTTTATCAAATTAATTTTGATAATGACTCATTTTCCACATTGATGGATTACATTTCGAGGGAGATTATGATAATGTTTTTTTTATTTTTTATTTTTTTTCTCCAGTAAAGCCGGCTTTACTGCATAGCGTATGATTGATTAGCTGGCTGGAGGTCTAATATAAATTCTGCTCTTTCCTGCAGACTGTGCGTCATGGCTTCCCATATCAACCATCCTCCATGGCTTTTGATCCCGTGCAGAAAATCTTGGCCGTCGGGACTCAGACTGGAGCGTTGAGGCTGTATCTTTTAAAAATGATATATAATATATAATGATATCGTCAATATATAATCACGAGAAAATGACGAGTGCCACGCAAGGAAAGTAAAGCTTTGGTGATTTCAACATTCTCTACTCCCTCGTGCACCCACACACACACACACACACACACACACACACACACACACACACACACACACACACACACACACACACACACACACACACACCATGTCTTAACTTACTGTCATCCTTCTTTTTTTTTTACGCAAATGTCATACCACCAAGTCGCCTTTTCAACATTCCTCAAAATCCGGGGAATTCGAAACTGTAAGTGACCGGTCTTCGCCTCCTGTCATCCTGCACAACAAAAATAAACCCCTCAAATGGCACAAAGGGAAGTGCAGGGCTCAGAGGTAGACATTAAGCTGGGATGTGTTTCTGTGCAGCCAGCAGCCCTTCTTCTCCTGGAGCTCCCCGGCTCATTAGTGGTACCTCCGCAGAAGCACGAGCAGCTCCTCCGCCATATGCCGAGGAGCCGACCTCATCAACTGTGCTGCCCAGTCTGTGCCAGGATGCCTCTTCATATGTGCTGTAAACATCACTTGACTCACACCACACACACACAGACGTACACACACACACACACACACACACACACACACACACACACACACACACAATCAAGCTGCTACGGTGCCGTGTGCCCCCCCCCCACCCCCCACCCCCCCACTCGGGCAGTTGGGAGTTCGTTTTGTGTTTGTTTGTATTCAAGGATAACACATGTTTTTATAGCTAACCAAGCAACTTCCATGGGTCACAGCAACCAAAATAAACCTGGTCATATCCATGTTGTGTTGTTTACAGCGTGTCTTCGATGTTGGCCTACTTGTGTACAAACACAGGGGTTTCCCTGCGCGCTGGTATCTTGCATGGGAGGCCCATCTTCTTAATTTAGGTTTCCATTGGAAGCGGCTCCGTCCTCGTCTTTATCCGCGCTCCAGATTAAGAGAGCGTCGTGCACTGCTTCCATGTTGTCCTAATGTGCAAGGTGGAGCTGATGGGATTACTGTCATTCAGGCAATAGGTCCATTTATCAAAAGACAGGCTGTATTGATCCGCTTCATTGCCTCCCGGAGTTTGGAAAGGCTGCCACAGCTCAGCAGGCATAAGCTCAATGAGGTGTCTACAAGCAATAAATGTCTGATTTTACAAGATATGTCTCTACTACAGTGTTTTAATCAGTGTGTTACTGTAGTCAGTCTCCTGCTGCCTCTAATATACTGTATGTGCTCTTAAAGTTTGGCCTCTCGAAAAAACCAAAGCCCAGCTCCGTGTTTGTTGCTGGAGCCAAAGCAAAACGGCAATTAGTATTTATTTGACCTACATGGGAACGGAGTCCAGTGGGGGCAGTACATGTTTTTGAACTTTTTTTCGAAATTAAATGAGGGGGTGGGGGGGGAGTTTAAGTTTGTGCCAAATGGATCATGTTGCTTTTTAGTGCAATGTGATGGCCGATGCACGCGCAGCATGACGGGTCATGTGAAAAGCCAGAAGTTTGTTTTTGAGAGCTTCCACTGCAGAAACACTGTGACCACGATCAGCCCACCGGCCTGCAGCTTCCTCTTCTTCTGGCTTCAGCGATGCCTTAACTTAGACTTGAAGAACCGCGGCAGCTTCTCTCTCTTTTTTTTTTTTTCATTTTTTTTTTTTCATTTGTCAGCTAGCATCTTTAAGATAGCTTCCTGTCCCAGTGATTATCAGTTGACTGAAGAAGAAAACCTGCCGATGCTGAAATGTTGTGGTTAACCCTGTTGTATGAAGAACTTAATAGACGGTAAATAGTAATGAAAATGGCTAACAAATAATGCATGTGACGCATGGAATGTACTGCAGTTTGATTTAATCTACAGATTATAAAAAAGAAAAAAATGCCCAATTAAAATTTCAGCAAGTCGTCGTACGTAGACGAGTAGACATTGACGTAACTATCGTTTTTCAGCTCCTAAAGGAATCTCATCACATGACCAAACGGTGATGACGGGAAGTATCATTTGAACATGTCGTGTCCCTCACAGCAAGACGTTACGTGTGACTCGAGCTTCCTGTGCTCACACAATCCTAAAAGCACATGTTCTACGTAACTCATGGCGGGGAAATGAGCAGAGCCGTCTGACACGGCCTCAGCTGACTGACGATGTGTTTTTTTACATGTGGCCCACATGATCGTAGTAAAGGTTTGGATTGTGAAGCGTAACAGGAAGTACCAAGAGAACGCTCTACTTGCCCACCACGGTGATACAATCTTCAGTAATTTCCTGCCAGCTTGGCTCAGCAGCACCATTAACCTACATCCTCCATCTGAATCGGGTCAGACTCCAGACACCTGCACATTTAGATACACCGATGAGTTCACGCTCACAGAAAAAACAAACGGACAACAGCTCCTTGCGTTCAGTCATGAGGCTGTCGAAGTGATTCTACTTGAGGTCAGCAATACGAATACACTACAGTGTTACATAATAACATTCTCGCTCTTTTAGATTATTGCGCTGTTCTCCTTTATGCATGACCAGAGGCTATGAAAACCGACTTAATGACTCCTCCTCCGCTCTCCTCCTCCTGCGTTGTGGACCTGTGGAGCTCTGATGCCCATTAATAATTCTGACAAATGTTGTACAGAACTTGCGGGGCCAGGAGCTAAAACTGGACACAAAGGTCACGACGGGGCGAATGTGAGTTAAGTTGCCAGCAGCCGTCGGACTGGCGCCGGCTCCACGTCTGAAAGTCTTACGTTTGCCTCCATCCGTCTGCAGAAGCGATGCCCACTGTTGAGCCTGTCCTGAAACGGTCTCCTGCAACCCCACCTTAGTTTGTTCAAGGCACCGAGAGGATTGTTTGATCACATCTCGGTTTAAATCCTGTTCACACACATTCTGCTGCGTCAGCGCCAAGTGGACTCGGGATAGTGTGTTCGAGAGATTCCTTTTGTGATCACAGGCCGGTGGGAATAGACCAGCTTTTATCTCATCGTGCCCCCTCATTGCTGGGCTGTTTGTGAAAGTATTCGGAGGATACATTGCCGTCCTGTGGCTACTGGGCGGTGCTCCTCTGTGGCTTGTTTTTGAATGGACCGAATTTAGCAGGCAGGGATTCTCTTGACATGAACTTATTTCCCTTTTTAGATAGAGGTGGAAGTTAAGTTTACCGTGCCGCCGTCATACCGGCTGACGCATGTGAATAAATAAGGCAGACGTGGCCCACTGATTTTTATTTATAACTATCTATTTTAATATGTTTCATGTCCGAATGAAATATTCAGTTGTGAAAGCGAAGAGCCTGGGAACCCTTTTTTAGTCTATTCTTGATACTGAAAACACCTACAGTAGGCGGGACATGATTTTACTTATTATACGCACATTGTTTCAGCATCATTGTTGTAAGAAAATCTGCATTATGTTTTGAGAGATGTTTTATTTTCTGATTTCTGCATCAACTGTCCAGTTTTCCTTGACCTGAGCTGACTTTTTTTAGCTTTGGCTGTGCGGGTGTGGAGTGCTACTGTCAGCACGAGAGCGGCGCGGCCGTCATCCAGCTGCAGTTCCTGATCAACGAGGTCTGTTGTCATTACCTGTTCCTCGTTTCCTTGTTTGGTTTTCCCTTCCACCTTCTCATCACCTGGCTCCTACCACGTATCTGCCTATCCTTGTTCTTAGTAGCAGGCACCGTAGAACACTGGTGCTCGGAGGCCATTAATGACCAGTGGATGTGCCATCTGTGCTTTCGAATGTTAGTCTAGTCACCCGTATGCCTTTTTATAATGCCGTCGAAGTCGTGTGCTCATAATGCAAAACCCCGTAAAGCAGCAGGCACTAAACCACAAGATGTCTTGTGCATTTGTGACCCTCCCCACAGGGGGCGCTGGTGAGTGCCTTAGCTGATGACAGCATCCACATGTGGAACCTGAGGCAGAAGATCCCTGCAATCCTGCATTCTCTCAAGTTCAGCAGGGAGAGGTACAGTAACGTCACCTTGTGAAGTGTAAACACAGTTTGGAAACTGTCTTCGCAGCTGGCCACGTGCTTCTCTGTGCTTATTATTATTATTATTATTATTATTATTATTATTATTATTAGCAATGTCGTTGCATCAGTTTAAAAATATAAAATGCATCAGTTTTTTTGTCTTGTGGTTGGATCTTCCTCTTTAACCAAACGGGCGAAGTGAGTTAATGAGCTCATGATTAAAATTATAATTAAATAATTTAATATATACTGTCAATTATAATAATCATACTTTTTATTTTCATTTAGCTTCCCCAAAACAATGATTGGTTGGACAAAGACTTTAAGAAAATACATTATAAGAAAGCTCTCAAAATAAGAAAACATGAACAAATAAAGGCCAGTGTACAGACTTAGAAATAATATATAATAAAATGAATATAAAACTTCTGTATGCTACCTATAGTGCATCAAACTACACACAAAGTTAGCATCAAGCTGCTGCTTTTTCATGAGTTGGTAGAGACCAAAAACCGAGCTAAAATGACAATTAATATCGGACTTAAATTGATCAGGTGGCTGTAAATATGACTTCAATTGAATACCTATATTGCTTATGTCATTCGCAGGAACAACTTTGTAAGCTGATGACAATATGTCAGATATTTTGTTGTCGTTTGTTTTTATTTCCACCATGTGGTTCGACAAACTCAATTAACGTGACTTCGAGTTTACGATTTAATTATTTTTCAACTTGAGAACACATTTGTCATCCCCGTTTAGTCAAAAATAATAATAAAAACTCCCATAACACACTCAAACACACTAACCAGCTAACGTCATCCTGGTTCATTTGACACTGTAAATATGTTGTATGGCAAAATGTTTCTTTTCCTAGCAGTTGAGGAAAGACAGCAGTGTTAATTCCGCCCCACTGATCTATATATAGTCCGGCTTCATTAGTGTGACACAGAGCAAGCCCTTTGTAATTAAATCTTAGTCGCTAGTCCTTCCAGTTGGAGCGGCATGATTAGGGACAAGAGTGACTCTTTGGAGGGATTGAGTCATGAGATCATCAAAAGCCCGGTTGTGATGGATCCTGATCTCCTTGCAGAATCACGTACTGCCACCTGCCCTTCCAGAGCAAATGGCTCTACATCGGCACAGAAAGAGGAAACATCCACATTGTCAACGTGGAGTCCTTCACGCTCTCGGGCTACGTCATCATGTGGAACAAAGCCATCGAACTGTGAGTCTGTATTGCACAACTGTCTTGTCCCCTCCCCCCCGTCCCCCCCCCCCCCCCCCTCCGATGCTGTGCATGATATAGCACTGAACATGAAAAGAAGAAAAGTTTAACTGAAGTTTTTCAGTGACTAGCAGCTGAAATTGGAAATAGAGAGAGTGTGTCTGTGTGTCTGATCGGCTCACATAAAGGACTCAGAAACAGACGGGGAATGTTTTGTTTTTATGTGTGTGACAAGGTTGTTTTATTAATACAAATTCATTTAAAACACAGACGCAACACACTGGCGTGTCCATACATTTCTGATGCTCGTCAGATCTAAAAGCAGACCTTTTTATTTCCAGTCCATCCCTTCCTTTTTATTCACTGCCACGTCTCCGACTGTATCGACTCATCAGCAGCAATGAGATCATTAGCCGCTGGAGCCAGACCGCATTCAGAGGCAGCAACACTTTCTTTAGGCCAGACCTTCACTCCCTCTGTGCCCCTTGCTCTGTTGCCACGGTGATGCTGTCTCCACACACTATAATCTCTCATAGACCCTCATGTGACCCTGCTCGCTCTCTCTCTCTCTCGTATGTCATGTCTCTCGCTCTCTGGTGCACCGATGCACATTTTCATCTTATATTCGTGTTTATTTCTTTGTGTTTTAAGTGTTTAATAATACACATACAGTATATATCATGTAAGTGATAGTTTTGTACTTGCTGAGATTCTGAACTTGCTGACATTTATTATTTTGTATCTTTAGTTTAGTTCTTGATTGATTGATATTCTTGACCTCACGCTCTCTCTCTCTCTCTCTCTCTCTCTCTCTCTCTCTCTCTCTCTCCCTCCCTCCCCCCCTGGTGTAAGTCCCCATGTGGTCATAAAATGTTATGCTATATTAGGACATACAAAAGTAATATAAAGTCATCGTATTGTATGTCATTAAAAAAAAGTCACAATAGTATGTCATGAAAATGAAAGTATAGTACTTTATTTAAAGTCACAGTACATTCTGAATAAAAATCACATTATACTGTCATACAAAGTCACTATTGTATAAAATGTAATTATAAAGACAAGTATAGTATTTAATTAAAAAGTCATAACATGTCATGGTCTATTATGTCATTAAAATGTCTTTAAAAAGTTATAATATATGTATTTAATCCTCTCTCTCGCTGTCTTCTTGTTTCTCTTCTGTCCCTAAAACTTGCACAGATCCACCAAGACGCACCCGGGGCCAGTCGTGCACATCAGTGACAACCCCATGGATGAAGGAAAGGTAACTGATAGGTGACCATCGCATTGCCTGTGGAACAGAGATCCATTTCTACCCTAAAGCCTAAAACTAAAAACGGCACCACTTTTTGTTTGTTTCCTCTTTTCCCGTGGATATCTGCTCCAGTGCAGACGACACAATGTCAATACGGCTTCTGCAGCTACAATAGAGAATGATAGCAGAACATTTTCAGCTAATTAAAATGTCAATGGTAAACAATCAGGTTTCGGTGTCCAGAATCGGGGAGAAAAGGTTTCTTCCGAGTCTAATTGTTTCCTTAATGGTACGCAGACAAAATCATGAGAGAAGAGATACTGAGAGATGCAGTGTCCTCAATACTCCTCTCATTGGGGGATGTGGCCGTTACCATATGCAACAAATTAAAGGTTTATGCTGCTTTGAATGTTTTTGATGTTTTGGTCTTGTTATATATTTGTTTTCTTTTTATTTATTGATGTAATCGCTTCAGGATTTTACAGAAAATAATATGGAAAATGACTGTACCATAGGGAAGTATACAATTCAACAAATATTGGAAATACTGTAATTTAATTGCATTATTGTTTACTTTGGTTTCAACAGATCTCGCTTATTAAGATTTGAAAAATAATTTCAAAGAAATTCTTTTGGAAAGTGTTTTAGGACCAAATTACCAAATTATTTCACGAAAAGTTCCTAGGAAATGAAGTAGAAGTTATCAGTGAAACAAAGTATTGTTAAGGATCCTTTGAACGTCACAGACGGTGATGTTACAGCCGTGCACCTCTACCTCTCTCCTCCCAGCTTCTGATTGGATACGAGTGTGGGGTCGTGGTGTTGTGGGACTTGAAGTGCAAAAAAGCTGACTGCCGCTACAATTATGATGAGGTAAGGCGTTCGTTTTTTTCCTGTTTTTCTCACCGTTGTCCCGGCAACTTGTTTCCTCTTGTTAGGTTTTGCTTAATATATCACTTCCATCACATGTGACTGAACAGCGGCTCCCAGGTGTCATGAAACCTGAAATAGCTGCTCGTTTGGGCCCCTTTGAGATGTTGTCTCAGGAGCTAAGTTCCTTTTTGTGTTCCATGAAGCATCTCAACGCATCAAAAGCCCATTAAGCAGGAATTGTTGCTTACTGTTTGCAAAACAACATCCAAAGTTGACCCTTCCTCCCTCCGGCTTAACGACCCCAGGATCGCACTCCCACTGTGCACCCGAGGTGCATCCCATAAAGCAGCGAACGTGAAAGCCGACCCCAGATTCCCTCTCGTTTTAGAGAGAGCTTTGTCCACTTTGCCTAGCTGCATATGAGCTTTTTTTCCAGCTTACTTCTTGGATGCGCGCTTGCCCGGAGGCTACTCCCCCAGTTCCCAAGGGCCGGCGCCCAGAAACGTCCCGAGCACTGCAAAATACTACGAAAAAATACAGGGATTATAGAGAGGGGATTACTTCAGTATGAGCCGATACATTTTGGAGGTAAAACTCAACCTTCTAAAGGAAAAAGTCTGGTCATCTGGTTTATGTTATTCTAATCTAATCAGAACCCATGAAAAGACCTAAACTATCAATGAACGGATCTTACAAAACAAGGAAACGCCTGATGTATCTTATTCCTCAGTGCCGGAGAGCCCATTGTTGTCCAAAAACTATGAAAACACATTAATGAGCCAACACACTGTAACGTTTTCCTTAATTTGAATAACACACGCGCTGTGGTTTTATTTTGAGCCGATTCCCAGAGACAAACACACTGGCACGTTCACCAAATCTGAACTTTGTCCCCAACAAATGTACTCCTGTTAAATCGCTTTAGCTAAAAACTGCATTGCTCAGCTGTTTGTTTGTTTTTTTTAAGAAATGATTTTCCCTTTTTTTTTTTTTTTTTTTTTTTTTTGGTTGGAAGTACAAATACATGATCCACTTTCAAAGACTTATGTCTGCAGTAGGAACGGATGGGCGTGGTGGAGCTGAGAGCCACAGACGGGCCCGGCAGGGCAGAACACGATCTTGTCATGGGATTTGTTCATAATCAGAAAAACAGCCTTTATGCTTTTGAATTGGTTGCGCACAGAGCCGTCCACAAATCTTCTGATTTATGGTTGCGCGGCTGTAAAAATGTGCACGTACTTTCACTTCTCCCGGTCTAACGACGTGCCGCTGTGTGTCTTTCAGGCGATCCACTCGGTAGCCTGGCACCATGAGGGTAAACAGTTTGTCTGCAGCCACTCTGATGGCACTCTGACCACGTGGAATATACGAATCCCAGCCAAGTCTGCACAGATCATCACACCACATGGTACGGACTGGTGTATTTACAGTTGTGTGTGCAGGAGCATTAGTTACATTATATGTATTGTAATTCTGCAAATTATAATTCCGCCCCCACTAGGAAAGCAGCCTAAGGACGGAAAGAAGCCAGAGCCATGCAAGCCCATCCTGAAGGTGGAGTACAAAACAACAAGGGTTGGGTAAGTGTGATGGTAGCAAATCCCCACCCATCCTGTGTCTTAACCGGCTCAAGTTTGAATCCATTTCCTGCTTTTCCTGTTATTCTATCACAACAGGCCAGTCAAAGCTGGGATGGACATTTTGTTACGCCGGCTTTGTTTCGTTGTGATCATAGCCACCAGTCGATCATTCGTCATAAATCATGACTAATGATTAGCCGTTCCATTGAGGTCACATTGTTAATCAAGTAGAAAAGTACAAAGACAAAACTTTCCTCTAAAACGTGTCATAAAAAATTACACATTTCACTGAAGCTGATCTAATTATCCCCTGCTTTTTTTTTTTTTTTGTCAGGACTAATCTAGTTGTCATTATAATTAAAAAGTAGGCTCCTCCCATCATTAATGCTCTTGAAATGGGGGCAAAGCATCTCCAGAGAAATCGGGATGGCTATCGTTAGGATTTTTATCGATACTCTTATCGGTTCTTTTTCATTCTCGCATAATTGCTTTTTAATATATTATTAATAAAAGAATACATTCTGAACAGAATCGGAATGAATTTGTGGTCGAGAGACTGCGGACGGGGAAGATTTTCTACATGTGCACATGCTTGTTGAACCGGTGTTTCAATAAACTATTGTCTTTTTACTCGTCTTATTGCACTTGCAGCGACGTGTGTAGTCGGAGGAGCTCGGCCCCGACGCACAGAGCAGAGGAGATGCTGCAGCGGGATAATTAATCGCACCCAAACGTAAAAAAAAAAAAGTACAGATAAAGGAACCGGTAATGTCGAAGCTCATCAACGCTACGCTCGTCAATAATTTAGCCCAGGGGCCCGCTTAACACCGGGTACTCCGTCCTAATCCCTTCAGTGGAAGCACAGCAGTGAAATGTCTGTGTCCCTCCTCACCCATTTAACACAGATTGGACTGACGAACGAATCGAATAAACGACGATACAATTTGTGTGTGTTTTTTCTTTCTGAACTCAGGGACCCGTTCATGGTCCTGTCCGGAGGTCTGTCGTACGACACGGTGGGCAGGAGAGCCTGTCTGACTGTGATGCACGGGAAGAGCACCACCGTCCTGGAGATGGACTACCCCATCGTAGATTTTCTAACGCTGTGCGAGACTCCGTATCCAAACGGTGAGCGCGGGTTCTGTTCTCCCGCTTCAAAATCTGTCGTCGCTCCCTGAAATGACGTCGTCGTTTTTAATTTTGTGCTGTTTTTATTTTTATTTTTTGGGGGGGGGGGGGGTTCTTTTCCCAGACTTTCAGGAGCCTTACGCTGTGGTGGTCCTCCTCGAGAAGGATTTAGTGTTAATAGACCTCGGACAGATTGGGTAATTATTCTGCTTTCTAAATATACTTCAGCTAGAGCATTTTTGGAATGCCTCCAAGAATATGGATTTTGTGGATTACACATTATTACATTATATTATATTAAAACTCTGTATACTAAAGATACTGCTGATTCAAACCTTTCATATGAGTAATAAATGATCAGAAGAAACACACAGTTAAGATCCATCTCTGTGGTTATAATGTATTCAGTATGATGAGTTTATGGAATACACAAGCTGTCAGTCATGTCCGTTTTTGACCAACTCCTATTCTCTAAAGGTCCAATGAAAAAAAAAAAAGTAACTTTAATGGCTAAAAAATTGTTTTGCAGTTGAGAATATTATTTGAACTATAATCTTAATTGCTTTGCCCCTCTGGTAACCATTAATGCTGATTATATGGTACAAAAGTACTATGTTAAGTTTTTTAATTTTTTATTCCAACTCTCCTCCTTTTCTCCTTCTTGAAAAGTAATTTTTAAGTATTTATCGAGGTTTTAGACAAGCGCAGATATTATGAAGATGACGTTAGTTTTCAAATGTAACCCAATGGCACATTGTCTCGACAGGTACCCGATATTTGAGAATCCATATCCTCTGACTATCCATGAGTCACCGGTGACCTGCTGTGAATACTTTGTGGACTGCCCTTCTGAACTCATTCCTGCACTTTACTCTGTCGGCAGCCGGCAAAAGAGACAAAGTTACAGCAAGAAGGTGAATTACTCCTCGTGTGTGTGTGTGTGTGTGTGTGTGTGTGTGTGTGTGTGTGTGTGTGTGTGTGTGTGTGTGTGTGTGAGACCTGGTAAGACGACTGAAAGAAGCCTACAAACATGCACCATGTTTTTCATTTTACAGGAATGGCCCATTAGTGGAGGAAACTGGGGCCAAGGCACTCAGAGTTACCCAGAGATTATTATCACTGGGTTAGTACCTCCATTAGGAATACAACATTTTTTTCTTCTTGATTTGTTGTTTTGATTCACATGAAGACATGGCATTTTTACTGTGGACACATTATATCATTTTTTAAATTTGTTTTCAGACATGCTGATGGGTCGATCAAATTTTGGGATGCGTCTGCATGTGAGTAGTTTTTCATTTGTTTTAAATTAATTCAGTTGTTGGGAGCGTTGTATAACACAGCCACCTCTGTGATATGACCAATATCGAGTCATTAGTCACAAATAAGTCTCAAGTCTTTGCACTCAGAATTAATCGTGTTATTGTGGAGAGAAAGTCTATTATTGCTGTAACTTAAGTCATTCTTTCCTCGTAGATATGAAATACTAGCTTTACGTGGTCATCAGAATTTAAAGGGACACATTGACACACCGAGTTCTGCTGACATTGAGGTTGAGACACAATAGATGAAGCTTACTATTACCATTGCCACAGTAAGCTGTGGAGGAGCTGATTAGGCGTGTGTAAACACAATCGTGTCATCTGCATAAATAAACAAGTTCACTCCATGACACTGGTTTTAATATCCGTTCATGCATAATTTCACAAGAACTAATCCAGGTCGCACTACCCGCAGCGTGTACTATTGAGCTCATGTACTTCACCATAATACATTTCTAACGTCTCTTTGCACTGCTCTCAAAGTGATGCTTCAAGTGCTGTACAAGCTGAAGACTGCCAAGGTTTTTGAGAGGGCTCGCAGTAAGGAGGAGAAGGCCAATACAGAAATAGTAGAGGAGGACCCGTTCGCCATCCAGACCTTGTCCTGGTGCCCCGAGAGCCGGATGCTCTGTGTGGCCGGGGTGTCTGCCCACGTCATCGTCTATCGGTTCAGCAAACAGGAAGTCACCACTGAAGTTGTGCAGGTGGGAAAACAATCAGAAACAATGCAGAATTGTAGTTTGGGACGTATTGTAATCGCTATTTAGATCTTGAAATCTTGATTTATTATCTGGGACAGATTTTGGGGGAAAAGATGGTTCTGACATCATTTCATCCGAGGCCAGCTGAGATTGGGTGTATTTCGAGAACTGTTTTGTGACGCATCATCTCTCGTGTTTTAGCTTTTGGAGGTGCGGATGCAGTGTGAGTTTAACGGTGGGGACTCCCCTGATCCAGGAGGGGAGCAGACCCCCACCCTGCCCACCCAGGGAGCTTCCTCCAGCCCGCAGGAGAGCGAGCCTCCCACTCAGCCCTCCACAGGCAGCAACTCCTCCGACGGACCCAGGGACAATATACCATGCCTGCAGTACGCACAATTAAGTTTTTTTTGTTTTTTTTCTTGTGCTGTTTTGCAAAAAGGTTGAACTGGACGAAGCAGGTTGTCACTGAACAGACCAATTTAAGTGAGCGATGTAGTCATCAATCCACTCCTTCCAGCCAGCTGCTCAATACTTCACAGAATGTCCACATCAGTACGCCAGGGGGAAATAATCTTCTTTATAAAAATGTAAAGAATTGGGGAACTTGTTTTGACAGTAAAAGGGTGAAAGTGGGACTAACGCTAATAAAAAAAAGAAAAAAGAAGAAGATGATACTGTCAGTGTGGCTTACCCAAAGGGTGATGATTCATTCCAGTGTAATGTGCAGCCTGCTGTCTCATCCGGCTGTGTGTTTTGATGCAGGGTGCGGAGCTCCCCGCTGAAGCAGTCTCCGGGCTACCAGGTGGAGCTGGTGATCCAGCTGGTGTGGGTGAGCGGGGAGCCTCCTCAGCCAATCACCAGCCTGGCGATCAACTCCTCCTACGGCCTGTAAGTCTACGCAGCCAGAACACGTGATGTTTTTGACACAACATCACGTCTTTCTACGCCTACAGTTGTCTTGATAGTGGGTGGTTATCCATCTCCTGTCGCTGTATTTGTTCATCCTGTCACACACGCGCACACACACACACACACACACACACACACCGAGAAGGCAATAAGCGTTTATATGGTGCAACTGTAAATAAAGAAGTCCACTGTTTTCCCTCGTCCCTCCTGTGCCTCAGCGTGGTGTTTGGAAACACCAATGGTCTGGCTGTGGCCGACTACCTCCAGAAAACTCTGCTCCTCCACATGGGCACGTCGGAGCTGTACAGCCCATCCGACCCCTACCAGAGGCAGCCTCGCTCCCCACGCAAAGTGCGGCAGCCGTCTGGAGGTGAGCTGCACGCCCAGCATTCCTGTGGCTGTGTGCTGTTTTTCTGTTGGCCACTCTCCATAGCCAAGACTAACATGATTAACCTTTTGAATACATGCTTTTATATATTACTCACCCATGCATTTCTTTTTGCTAAAGCAGTCTTAACATTTAGCTGTGAGCGGCTCTTAGATTCGGGTTAGAGGGGCGGGGCTGACACTTGGCAGCAGCCTTGACTTAGCACCATGAGCACCGCCCCCTGCAGTAGCTCCTGTCCCTCAACAGGGGGCATCACTGGCAGATTCTCCATCTGTTCAGTTGGACTGACCGAAGACAGTGAATGCTGCATCGGTGCCGCAGTAGCATTTCCTTTTTGATTCTGTTTCACATGATGAAACGATACGTAGTTCATGTTTTGTTTTGTTTTTTAAAATGAAAAGCACATTTTAATGTATGCAGACCGCAAGAATATTATTTGATATTAATATTTGTACAAATTCAATTAAATTAGAAATCCATCAGCATGCCTCTGACACTCTTTTTTCTTTTTCTTTTGCACTTCCGATGTCCAGTCATTTTTCTGTTTCACTGTTTTTACTGTTGGTCTCTCTCTGTGATTTGGGAAAGACATTCCAACTGGCACGTCTTGCATGTCCAGACTTTCTAACTTGTATTTTGAGTCTGTGAAAAAACTACGTTCATCACACACCAGTAAGTCATGTTGTGTCTGAATCATCCCCCCCCGTGCCCGTCCCCCCCCCTATCCTACAGTATTATTTTCCTCCTCCAAGCCTTCCCTCGTTCAGATACACTCCCTCATTTAGTGCCCCAAAAGCCCACTTAAAAAAAAGAAACCTCAGCAGTGAGCCAGAAGGACGTTTTGAGACTTGAGGGCACTGGGAGCGTATCTCTTTTAAATGTTGCTCCATATTTTACCAGACAAACAACAGTTACACCCTGAGTCAACAGATTTGTACTAGGCTTGTGAAGTGTAGCTTACACTGTATGGGTAGATGTCCCTGCCTTTGCTCAAATATGACCCTTTTACTGTTGGAATTAGCTTTTACAATAAACCTTTCTGAGAGTAGCCCAAGAGGACTAATTCTGTAATTTTTAATTACCACCTTTTGTGGCTCCCCACAGCAACCTGTGACTCAAACGATGGGTCCAACACCTCAGAGGACCGCTGCAAATCCCCGACTTCAGGTAAGCCTCCCTGAAGCCTGAGTGCTTCATACAAAAAAAAAAAAAAAAAAGATCCTTTTATGTCGAAATCCATCTTTTATTTCAAACGCTGACCTTTTGTCATGTAGGATCTACCTCACCTTGCAATTCTGATGATGAGCGAAAACAGAAGTTCATAGAGAAGGGTACTGTATTGTTAAACGCCGCACGTCCGCTTACGTTTTAAGCATTTTCAAAATGGCTGCGGATGTCTGATTTGTCTTCTTTTTTTTTTAACCTCATTTCCAGTGAAGTTCAAAAGCAGACGCTTTTCCAAGACGGTTGCCAATGACTTTGGTACGGTATCATCCGGATGTATTCTCTCTGATCACTCACTCTTTCTCTCTGATTGACGGCGCTCTTAATGCCGCCGTGCCCTTAATCTCCCGCGTCGATCTGTGCCAATGAAAGACGGACGTGAATTCAAGGAATGTATTTTCACTAATCATACGGTTTGGGGATTGGTTGATTTCTGAAATGAATCAGGAGTCTTTGTTCCGTGCATGACGAGACGTCTTTTGAATTTCAGGCCTCAGATTTTCTATGCAGATTTTTTGACCAAATGCTATCGGCTTTTGCTGCTTGTAGATATTATGCCCAATTGGCAAATGTTGCTGCTGCTTCTTCTTCTTTTTTTTTTTTTTTTACTAAACTCTAAAGCATAGAAAATCTGCTTCATGCCTTATTCTTTACATTACTAATGTCAAACCGTTGTCACTTTAAATGTTGAAAATGAATTATTGACCCTGTAGATATCTGCTGCGTGTTTCTGATTGCAGGGCGTCAGTCCAACGCTCCTCCTGCCGAACTATGTTCACTGAATTGCAATTCCCTTATTTCTTGACTGCCTCTTGCTTTGTTTGACTTTGCAGGCCCTTTGGCTGTCTGTGATGCCTGTCAGCGCCATTTATATTCTCAGGGTTCCTCTTAAGTGTGGTTATGGACTGCAACAGGCAACTTTTCTTCTTTTTATATTGGCAACACCCTCCTGCTAAGCGAGCACGTCAATTAAAATGAGAACATTTCTCTTAAAGAAATGCAGTCTTGTTGCACACAGTGAGAGTTGTCCCGTGTATGCAATGTACTGTAAGTACAATGCACTGTCCCCAGAAGCAATACTTTTGTCATTTTTATGCCACTGATAATAATCATGATGATAATGCAAGTGCACCCCTTCGAGGAGCATTACACTTTTAACTCTAAAGAAAGCACAATCTGACATTGGAATTAATAAATGGAATGGAATCAAGGGCTCTGTTGTAAAAAAAAATTGCAATATCTGCGCAATGCCCAAGTCTAATAACGGCAGGTAAAAACCCTGCTGTTTATTCTGACATCTAGAAATGCAACGGGCAATATCGAGCAAAAATGATCAAGATCATATCCGTATATTGATAAGTTGATAACGCAGGTAAAGTGACAGGACTGCGTATGCACTTTACGTACAACAGTTGTCCTTCAGTGTATCACCACTCTTACGAATGACTCAACCAAATAATCTTTTATTGAAATGATTGTAACAAAATCTTTTTGATTTTTCACCCCAAAAAAACCCAACATTTTCTATTTTTAGCCCTTTCTTTTTCCTCATACAATATGAGTATTTGTTTCTGTTACAGCCAAGATGTCACGGAAAATTAGCTCGTCTAGCGAGCAAAAGACTGACCTGGGTAAGCCTGAATTACAGCTTCCAAGAGCTTTTACCTTTCTCTACAGGTGTTCTCTTGTCACTTGAATCTTCTTTTTCATTTTGTATGATCTTCCACAGCTGTAAAATACTTTTTTTTTTAATTGTCCAATAGCATTTTTGATGTAAATGTGAGATCCGTGGGATGTTGTACTGTAAGTCGAGACGAACACTCTCTGTCTCTGTTTGCACTGAAAGCAAAGGAGAGGTCCAAACAATGGCGCTCTCTCACGTGTAAGAAGCACATTTGTTGCGCGAACGAAGGCAAGGCGGCAGCCGGGACGACCCAGAAGGGGGCCGTCAGTAGAACTGAATCAACCCCCAACTTCTGTGAGTGGACCAGCCATGGTCCGACTTGGGCTGAAGTGGGATAACTGGTACTAACCCCCCCCCGCTCTCTCACCCCCGCTGGGGCTTTTGCTCTGAATTGGTTAACATGACACTAATCCTCTCACCATGATTGTTTGGTTCTTTCTGAGGAAGCTGCGCTGACTTCAAACCCTGGCTTTTTCTCGTTTTACAGTTTTTCCTCGTGAAGGACACACACACACACACACACACACACACACACACACACACACACACACACACACACACACACACACACACACACGCACGCACGCACGACGGGCGGCGTGTGTTCAGCCTTCCCCTCTGTGTCGCACATCTTTTGTGTGTTTCTGTCGGGATCCTCATTAGCTGTTTTTTTTTTTTTTTTTAACGAGGGTAAAAGTTTGTGTTTCAGCTGCCGTCAGCACAGTAATGAGGCGTGAATAATTCTTGCTTCTTAAATACCAGCTCATGGGACTTTTTTCACATTGAGAATGTTGTTGTCAACTCAATTGTACATTGTGGGATGCATTTAAAGAAAATGCATCCTCGGATGTAAACCGTGCAAGAGCGTCTCAAGGTCAAAATGCTTTTTGGTGTTCACTCGTCTGTGCTGTGTTACTTCTATTGAGACGAGAATATGATTGATGATGTGCCTCACTAACCATAAAGAAGCCGAATATAACTAACATTTTACCTGCGTTTTGACCCAATGGATTTCCATGCCATGACAAGGCTAAGTCTTGTTTTAAACTTTTCTTTTTTCTTTTCCTCATTCTCTGCTCTGTTGTGCTCACTCCTCCTGTTCCAGATGCCAGGGATAACACGTTCACCCGCTCACGTAGTTCAAGTGTCACCAGCATAGAACGAGAATCTCGAGAGGCCATCTCCTCCTTTCACTTCTGCGAGAGTTACCCCCGGAAGAGCGACAGCGTGGTCAGCCCCTGTCTGCTGGTGGGAACCACCCAGGGCACTGTGATGATGGTGGCCCTCAGCATGCCGCCCGGCGGGGACCAGAGGCTGCAGCAACCAGTCGGCATCTCCTCCTGTGGTAAGAAGTTGAGCTTTTCTTGAAGGGTGGGGATCGGGTGGGACCAGGTGTGGACCAGAGGCTGCAGCAACCAGTCGGCATCTCCTCCTGTGGTAAGAAGTTGAGCTTTTCTTGAAGGGTGGGGATCGGGTGGGACCAGGTGTGGACCAGAGGCTGCAGCAACCAGTCGGCATCTCCTCCTGTGGTAAGAAGTTGAAATTGCGGTCACTTGAAAACTCTTGTGTTCGGATTTTTCTTTCCACGGACGGTGTGTGAGCCGGAGGATTAGATCAGATTCAGGCAAAATATTCAATTCCAGAAACAGTGTCAAATCTCCCCAGCCAGCGCTTTGTGCTGTGGAGCAGTTTATATATCACTTAGTAAGCAGAATCGATTCATTATCAGTGAGTTACATCGCGGGGCTTTTCAACTGAAACCTGAACATCTTGGCGTGTGTTTTTTTAAAAATGTATTTCCCATCACAGTTAATGTCCAAATGTTCTAAATGATGAAATCCAACTTCTCTCGGTTGGAATTAAGGAATGCAGCACTAATTTAAAATGTGCTCGATATTCAGTGGTAAATTCGAAAAGGCAGTCTCTGATGCAAATTCAAACGATACCTTTTTGAATCCTCGTTCTTCAGGCAGTATGGTCACACTCAAAGGAGGCATTTTGACTATGGCCCTGTTGGACGCCGCTGGAGCTCTGCTGCCCCCTTCCTACGAGCCGTGGTACGACCCAAATGCCTCGGACGAGGAGAAGGAGAAGAGCCGGAGGCGCAGGCCAGCCTCCCCTCCCTCGTCTCAAGACGGTCCGGATCCCCAGTTCGCTGTGCTGTGTTCGGAGAAACAGGCCAAGGTGGTGGCCATGCCCTCCCAAACCCGCATCTACAAACACAGCATCACAGAGACCTCCTTTGTGCTGAGGGCTGACGTTGTGCAGATGGGCGGAGCCAACTGCATCGCCTGTTTCTGCGCTAACGGGCACATCATGACTCTGAGGTATGACGTCTAGTAGCTTCTAGTGTTAAGTGACTCTATTGTCAACATATCTGATGAAATCACAATCACCTCATTTGTATAGAACGACATTCTTAAACGTCTGGTCTGAAGTAATGTCTGTTCTTTGTGTCGTCCCAGTTTACCCAGTCTACGGCCTCTGCTGGACGTGAACTACCTGCCGCTGACAGACATGCGGATAGCCAGAACGTTCTGCTTCTCCCACCTGGGTCAGGCCCTGTACCTCACCTCCCCCACGGAGATCCAGAGGCTCACCTATAGCCAGGAGACCTGCGACAATCGACAGGTCGGATAATTATTATATTATCATCTTTCATTATTAGATCCAATGATTCTAAGTGTGGAGAAAAGACTTTTCATTTATGCTTTGGTGGAAAAAAAACTTAAGTAACAGATTGTGGTGGGCTTGATGTTTAATATCGCACTCGCAAATATAGTGTAATTCTTTTGAATTATTCATCAGGCTGCTAACGAATCTTTGGGCTTCCCGACACAACACCTTTTTTAATTATCTCTTCACCAAGCGTCCTCCGAGGACAATTCTGGGATCCGCTGTTTTAGATTTAACATCAAACTAATTACGGAAGAAACGGGGGAATTCGAGAACTAATATTGTCATTCAATGCACTCGTTAAAGGATAACTTTTTTTTCTTTTTTTAACCTGAACCAGTTTTTTATTGGTCCAGTATTGAGGGAGAACGCTGAAGCCGCAAAACGAGTTGCATTGTAATCAAATCGGCCAATTCTGCATCGTCGATGTGCGTCCACGCAAAGTGCTTCTTTTTACCACCGTCGGGTTCCGATTGTTACAGACCAGATTTTACAGAGAAATATAACGTTTTTCTTTATTTTTCTTTCTTCTTTATCTTCCGCTTGATCTATTCTGGTCGTTATTGTGTCATGTGACCGGTTGACTGGTGGAAACACGAGTGAGAGTTGGAGAGAGGAGCGCTGGTGTTGTTGGAGCACAGAGAGCGTAGCTTCGTGTTATCTAAAAGAATTTAAAGGTCACGGCTAAAATATTTAGTGACACAATAACAAACAGACCGGATCAGGTGCAGGTAAAGAAAACCGGTTTAATACTGGACCAATTAATACAAATGTTGTCCCTATTAGTCACTTGGGAACAGGATCCAGGCTGATATCACCCTTTTAAGCTGCAATTATTACAATAATAGTTTATTTTCATGTAAAATTACATAATTTCATGCCCACTATTAGCACCTGAAATGGTATGGCATACACGTTATAGGTCTATCTGTATTTCTATAAGGAATGCATATTGAAATAGACTATACTGTATGTACTATTCTGTGTGTGTCTTCCTCAGGAGATGCTCAGTGAGTTATTTACCCCCGTGGAGACACCAGAGGCTCCTAACAGAGGTTTCTTCAAAGGCCTGTTTGGGGGAGGAGCTCAGTCTCTGGACAGGGAGGACCTCTGTGAGTAAAGAAAGGCCTCGTGTCAGGATCTTTTACTTTAAAGATGCATGTCGGAATTTATGAACACCGACATGGATTTCTTTTTTTTGTCTTTGGTAGTTGGAGAAACGGGTGCTGGCAAAGCCTCCCGCAGCCTGGCCCAGCACATCCCCGGCCAAGGGGGCATGGAGGGCATGAAGGGTGCAGCGTCCGGGGTCGTGGGGGATCTGGCCCGTGCACGGATAGCTCTGGACGAGAGAGGGCAGAAACTGGGGGAGCTGGAGGACAGAACGGCTGCCATGATGTCCAGCGCAGATTCATTTTCAAAACATGCTCATGATGTACGCACTTGTCATTTCTTTGGGATACTTAAGAGATTGTTTTCAGGTTAACGTCTTCTTGTTTTTTGACTCATTTTTGCTCTTTTTCGCCCTCCAGATGATGCTGAAGTACAAAGATAAGAAGTGGTACCAGCTCTGATGGCAGCGTGTGGGAGCATTAGACTCTGTAATCACGAAGTATCACACCAGTATCTCTTCAATATTTCTCTCCACGGGGGGGGGGGGGGCTCAACACAGACTCATGCTTTTATTCTCAGAACAATATCACACACTCTGCATTATCTCAGCGACCGGAGGAGACACCGGCCGACCACCATGTAACGAGAATCGGAAAAGAAATGGAAGAAGAGAAGCTGTTAGGACTCTCTCTTTCCATTTCACCGGAGAGCGATGATGTTCACCTAAGGTGACCTTTCATATCCATCATGCACTCGTGTGTGTATATGTATGTATGTGTGTATATATATATATATATATATATATATATATATATATATATATATATATATATATATATACACTCTGCTGTTTTGTTCTGAAGGAGGCTGAAAGACAATTCTGCAAAACATGTACTTTGGTGGCTTGATTGCGATTGTTCTTTCTCTGCCCTTTAAGATGTCTGTCAAACACAGTGGGCTTAAACGAGGAGAAAAGTCTGATGACCCTTTGTCCTTCATGTCTAATCTGTTTCTATAGGAATGATTGGATCAATGAAGGACTCCTGTCCGTTTGTTTTTTTTTCCCCAGTTTACATTATTTTTTTAGACATTTGTCCTTTTGCCAGTCTGTTAAGAAATGTCCTTTCTCGCACGTAGAAGTGTAAAAACTAGACGTGGCGATGATGAACCTCTCACCGAATAAGGGCTGGTACCACACTAGTTTCCTTTTTTTTACATCATTTTCCAACTAAGTTGTTTAACGTGAGAAGGACAATTGTTGTGTTTTTTGTTGTTGTTGTTTTGTTTTTTTGAAGATCCCTTTCGTTTTTATTTAAAATTAGTCTATTTATTGGAACCGTATAATAGATGAGAAGTAAAAATAAGTTTGTATGTTGGGCATTGAATTATATATATATATATATATATATATATTTTTTTCCTTTTGGTGAATTAAATGCGCAAAAAGAAAGTGCTGAAAATGTTTACCCCTGATGATGAAGAGTTTACACTGATCTGTCAGAAAAATGAAGAGTTGATACACTGGAGAAAAAAAAAACCCCTGACGGTCTTCTATTCGTCTGTCTTTCAAGGGGCTGTAGCTGAGTCGTGTAGAAGAAGAAGGATGTGTTGAAGGGCAATACAAAGATTGTCCATATTATAATTAGCATAAATGTATATTTTGATTACACTTTTTTTTTTGGAGATAAAGATTCTATATATACACGATTATTCACATTTCTTTTTGGCATTCTGTCGCAGCTGATTTTTGGTGTCGTTTCTCAACGTGTAGGGAAAGAAGCATGCGTCTCTAGCAGCACACTGGGAATGTTAACGCTGCCAGTGGAAATGACCAAGCGCCTCTCTCTGAACCCATTCACTTCAAAACGGTTTCTCTTCTGCCTTTACCTCATGATGCATATAACCTAACCTCTACCTAATGTGTGTGTGTGTGTGTGTGTGTGAACATGCATATATTCAGGAATATGTGTATGGGCGCCAATATTTCTAATACTGCATAGATACAGTGTATTACAATAGGTTTTTTTGCTTTTGCTTGACAGTGTTTATCAATGTGGTTTAACTAGAATTCTATTGTACTCTGATTAATTTTGTCATGAGGCGCCAGGATATGCTGCTATTTGTGTCAATGTAGGAGCATTATCTGTTGGTCTTTTTATTTTGAAAAAAACGGAGAGAATTATTATTTTTTCCGTCTTGTCCAGATTGCTGCCAAATGTTGTAAATAACGGAGACAGCTGGACACAAATCTGACAGTGCAGGTTCAGGCGACGTGACATACGGCGGCCATGTTCTTTTCCCACACCAAAGAGTTGCTTAATTTCACAAAGTTGTCTTGGTTTTCTTTTTCTCGTTAAACGGTAAGAGAGTCGGGTCTCCAGGCGGAGGGTAGATTGGCTTTAGTTTATTCTCACGGGCACGCATTGCCCAAACGGTGCATGTGAACAGTTTGATTCCAAAATGAGATCATCTGGCTCTTAGCTGGTATTAAATCCGGTATACTTTGGAGGTGTTGAGTTTTATCCAAGAACAATTAATACATTTTGGAATAAAACCCATTTCTTTTAGCTGGCTGATTTGAATATGCTAAGATATACCGGTCTGTGGTTTTTGCACTATTTCTTTTTTTTTGTTGTACTTTAATATAATTGAGTTTAGTAATTGTTTTTAATGTGTTTATTTTTCTCTGTCCCATTTTCTTGTTTTCGAAAAAAGGACCAAAACATGACAGTACCTATGCTTATCTATGTCATATGCCAATTATGCTGATTCCCTCACTCTCAGATTTGTTTTCAATGTCAGGTTAATGATACTATGATATCTTTATATATTTGAAAAACAAATATATATATATATATATATATATATATATATATATATATATATATATATATATATATATATTTACTTATACTTTTAATTTAAATAATCTATTAAAAATGAATACCTTAATGTAATTTTTTTGAGATGGAATAACTCATTAATATCCCCAAAAAATGGTTGTGCATAATTATCCGTCACCCATACATGACAATAAACATTTTCTGGTTCTATACTGAACATGCTCATCTCAAACCCAAACGTTGCTACTGCAGGAGGGTCACCTCCTCTTGGTGGGCCGCTGAGTCTTTCTACAAAGTGTGGCCTCCACTTTAAAACGCTTCAGTTTGCAACACATATGGTCTAAATGGTCTCTTATTGCACATTGAAGGATGCATGATATTAAGTGTTTACAAACTTGAAACAACCATGTATTATCCCTCTTAGAGATTGTCTGTCTGTTCTGGCATCTGTATTTACCACCATGTTGAACAAAACTGAAGTTCTCATCACGCGCCCTGAAGGTGTCCCAGTTTTCATTTGATCATGTGTGAAGAGATTATATTTATTGTATTGGTACATCCCGTTTCTGTTACCTGTTTTTTGCTTCATGGAAACTCTTGCCCTCCCTGCACTGTGGACGTGAAGCTCGGCTCACAGCGCCGTGCAGGAGAGCTCAAGGGCTTCTCAGTCGCCATCCTTCCATACCATCTGTCCGTCTTCTGGGATGAATATCTGTGGAGTTGCAGTATTTTTCTCAATGGGCCATTTTTGTACAGTTTTATTAAAATAAATTTCACATGGATGTCTGACTTAATCTGCTGCCACAAACAATTTAGACTATATATATATATATATATATATATATATATATATATATATATATATATATATATATATAGTGCAATGGAAAATAAATGTAAAACCATTTTGTGTTTATCTGTTTCACGTTGTACTGTTTGTTCACTGAATTAATTTCAAAATAAATGCTTTACTTATTCTTATATGGAAATGATTTTCATTTTTCAAATAGTCCTAACGTTTTCTGACAACTCAAATTGTGGAATATAAAAGACGACTTGATTTGAGCTTGTAATGTTATGGTATTTTTCTAGTGTTTTCCTTTTACTTTAAAGTAAGTAATTTACTTTAAAGATGTACCTATACATTGTTAGATCAAACGCTTTAACAAAAACAATATTGGAGTCATTCCATTGTTAATTTATTGTCAATATTTGGCCACTTTTTTCTAATACTACTGTATGTCACACTTGTATAAGTATATCTTAACCTTGAATTATAGAACAGATCCAACAGTTAAAAAAAAAAAAAAAAATCCCAAAAATGTATTTTGAAACTGAATTTGGGGGTAAAATGTTTTACTTACTAACAAATATCATGGCATCTTGGGTTTGAGGAATTAAGCACCGTTTTTATACGTGGTTTAAGTATTGATTTTATGTATATTTTTTAATTCTAATTATAGTGTATTCACGAGTCCTACATTTCCCAGAATCCCCTGCAGGTGGCGGTCATACTCACTGAACTCCCGTCGTCCAACAGGGTAAAAAAAAAAAAAAACTCCAGCAGCGACTGAAGCCGAGGCAGAGCAGCATCTTCCTCGCGCAGCGGCGGTTGGAGCGCAGGGACCCCGAAGTTGTCCACGGAGAGCACGGCTACGGGCACAACGTGAGTCCCGGGCACGAGCCCTCTGAAAGTACGGCTGCGTTATTTTCTACGAGCGGTTTTCACGGGAGTCGCGTCAACCGTTTTAACCGTTAGTTTGTTTGTTTTTTCGCTCCGGAGGTTTTTTTTTTTTTTTTTTTTTTGACGGTTTCCCCAGAGAGCGCGTCTTCGCTGCCCCGTGAAACCGTCGCGGTGAATGGGACAAAGAGGATGGACGCAGCCTGAGGAGACGCCACCTTGGCTTCACGGGAGTGGGGTCAACTCCGGTTTTTATTTCCCCCCCCCCCCCTCCCCCCCCCCCCACTCAACCGGCTAACTTTAAAAGAACCGTCGACGACGGAAAGTACATTTATTTAGTTTAGCTCAAAACGTCCTTCAACTCACCGTGAAGATGTGCTTCTTTTCACCGGTCGAGGAGGTTAAAGTCGTCCGTCGGACTCTTGTAGCTTGAGGACTAAGAGCCGTCTTAACTTCCACACGCCTCCGAGAGATGTCAAAGGTCAAGAGCTTCTGAGGTTTCGCTCAAGAGAAGTTCATCAGGTTTCAGGGAGCCAGGGTCGGACATGTTGAGGGTCTTCTGACATGCAGCCTGCTCCCCTGCTGGCTCCAGCTGTGCAGTCACAGTGGCCTCAACTCATAGATGCGTTTCATTTGGAGAAGTGAACTTTTGGACTCAATCACCTGCTCTGGTGGTCGCCACCTGGTGTGACTGGAGAGCACGATGTGCGCTTAAGTCGGGCCTCCTCGAAACCAGTTTTTTATTAAGATGAGCCAAGGTCCAAACCTCGTCCTGGAGTGGCTGTGTAAGCTCCATCTGGCCCAGTACGTGGAGTCCTTCATCGACAACGGGTACGATGATTTAGAGGTTTGTAAACAGATTGGGGAGCCAGACCTCGACGCCATAGGCGTCCAAATCCAGTACCACAGACACCGGCTGCTCACAGCGGTGCACAAGCTAAAATATGAGGACGAAAGTAAAGCACCTGGCTACTATTTTACCTTGGAGCCCCTGGATCCCTCCACTTGCAACCGTTCTTTACACTCAAACAGAGAAGAGGACCTCAGGACGTTGAGGTCACGGACCACAGGACTACACGAGGCCTCCTGTCCCGGAAACCACAACCCGAGATTCACAGATTGTAATGATTTTGTGACTTATCCCAAACTGAAGCTCAAGGTGCTGTTAAGGGATAAGCTTGCAAAAGATGGAATCAACCTGGGAGAAGCACCGTACACGTATAAGGTAGGTAATTTAAATATAACATGTTTTAATCAATTAGACTATGTTAAATGCTGGCTCTTCACGCGCCGTCTCCTGGAATATAATACAGTTGCTTTTGTTGTGTTTGTGATGAAGAGGGCGACACATGTCTTTGATGGTGCTGACGTCCAATGGTCCTTTCGTATCGCTCCAAGGATGCTTTGGTCTCTGTGGCAAAAGATCTACTAGGATTCAGTGTCGTGCGGTTCAATTTCACTTCCTCCTTAATCAAAACGTTGTCACACAAGTGCATTTAATCACAATTAAACTCATTCATGTAAAGATGTGAGGGCCTCTAATCGATTTTGGGTTTTTTAATTGCAGTGTTTTTTTTTTTGCTGAGTGAGTGGCTTTTTGATTTATAGGCAAAAGTTAGACGACTTGGATACGTTTAATTACATTTACCGCATTGCGACGGTCCGATCGGTACATATAATTCCCAGAATGCAAACAATTTAACTTTAGCAGAGAAAGGACTTGAACTTTGGGTTCAGACCTTTTGCTTAAAGGCGATAGCACGTTTCACAGTTACAAAAGATGCTGTCCACAGTGACACAGAATATAAGCGTATAAAATAAAAAAAAATTCTAAATCAATAGCATCAAGGAGTTTTCAGCAGATCCCTGGTTTTGGATGATTACATGGTGAGCATGGTAGTGATGGCATAATGAGTAACAAGAGAGATAAATATAAATGACCTCCATTCTTTACTCAAAACACGAGATGCCAAGAGGCTGCTTTGCATTCTGGTCTATTGAGGCCACTTTTCACTGCGTAATTAGCCCGCTAACTCTGCCTTTCGACTCGTGGATTTCTCAAGAGTGCCGTTTTGATTGTTTTTTTTTAAGTTGATGCAAAAGTGAGTCGAGAAAGAAGCCGTCGAGCTTCCACTTCCACGAAAACCCCAAAGACCGGTGGACCAGGTCGTCCGTTGGTTGTTAGCGTAGCGACACTAATCTCGTTGGATTAGTGTGCGAGTGAATAAAATGGCCCAGCTTGGAGCAAAACATAAGCCTTTTGCTTTACAGTTGGCTAACAACAGCGACTTCTGTAGGCAGAGGTCAGTCGGGCCAATGGATCAGTTTGACTTTATGACGGATGTCACGTTTACCGGCAGCACGTCCATTTTATTCCTGGGGATCTTCTCTGTTCTGTGTGGACCGCACTGGCTGTTAGTTAGTTCATTGCAGATGATACGTTTCCTTCTTTTGCCTCCACCAAATCCATGCAGTCCATAAAACACTGAGCGACTCGTCTGAGACCAGCCACACGACAAGACAAGAGTTTGCACGTTTTGGCTTATTTTCAACAATCTGTCACTGAGGCAGGGCGTGATTGACAGACATTCTAGATTTGACAATACCGGACCAGACAACACAAGGCACACTGGTGAATCGGTTCCAGACGTATTTGTCTGTTGACATAAATTCCTGCTCAGCAGCACTGTTGGGCCCCGGGAAATCTTTACACTTTCAGATCTAAGGCTCACCGTTTTTTTTATTTTTATTCTCAGCAATGGTGCCGAGCCGAGAGAGAACCTCCTCCTTTTTTAATGCACATTTCTCCTCGTCTTGGTTCTGTCTTTCCTCAGCAGATTCAAACTTTACAATGCCACTCATCAACAATGAATGAATGCGGTCCGGCGAGCTTTCCCATTTGTTTGAGCTGAGGATATTGAATCTGCTTTGCTACAGAGCCCCTTTTTACATTATGCCTTCCTACTGTGCCGTCTTTTGTGCCCATATAGTAAAATTGCACAGATTCCGACGCATTCTCATTTCATTCTAATAAAGGCGGTCTAATTGGGAAAAGTGTATTTCAGCTCTCTGTTTTGCCGTTAGCTTTTAAAATAGTTGCACTGTACCAACACTATACTGGTGTTCTGGCCAGTTTCACAGCTACTTCATGAAAGATTCAGAGGCTGTAAACTACTAAGTGCAAAGTCCCTTTGTGATTCACATCCAACCTCTTTTTTTTTTTTGGTGTTACAGTAAATATTGGCACAGTTAGATTCATCAAGAGAAGTGTGTTGAATTATTTTGACATAAAAGCACCCCCAGCTCTGGAGTCATACTGAGGTTTTAAGTTCATTTGCAGGGCAAAACCTATGAAATGTTACTTTTTATAGTGCTGAGATTTTACAGTCGTGAACATGATAGCAGCTATGTATACACTCTGCTAGTTACAATGATGGAGCCTCTACAATTGACCGCCATTAGTGTATAATTTATGTTTAACTTTAGTTCTCCAGACCTGTGTGGTTAACGTTTCGAGCATTATGCCGTCCTGCTACATTTCAGTAAGAAGTAGGCCAACCTTTTTGGCTCATTAAACTTTACCCAGTGGATCCCCCTCCGTACAAATGAGACGTGCATGATCATTAAATGTGCTAACTGTGTGGATATCAGTTTAATTTGGAGCAGCTCTTCAAGGAAGAGTTGATTTTAAAACGCTTGAAAGGTGAAACTGGTTGACTCGTTTGAGATGACAGCAGTTTGGGGTTCATCAGATTTAGTCAATTCAGAATGCAGGTATGTAGGCCAGCACGGCCCAGTTCCTCCCCATAAATAGCATACCGCAGCTTCAGGCGAAGTCTGGCTCTACCAGACATTTTTTTGCTTAAATTTCTTTCTTTAAAATTCTTTGCTTAAATTTGTGCAGAGCTGGACCAAATATCAGCACGGTATGATAAGAATATGATATCAATATTGAGATTTTCAAATGGATATTGTCTGTTATTGCGATATAATTCACAATACAATTCGTTGTATTTTTTTGTTCTTATTGGCTGAAAAAACAATTCAATACCAAAAGGATAAGTGTCCATACCTGACATTAGTAGATTCAGTTATAGGATGTTTCTATGCTGCAGCCTCTCTTCTTTAGATAATATAGATATTTATTTACTTACTTAGTATTCAGTTGTTAACTTCACCAAGAGTGCGTTAACAAGCTTTCTAGACATGCATCACATGATCAGCCTTTTCATTTGAAAGCAAAGCATACATGTAATTGTCCATCACGCACACAGACCCCGTTGGGAAGGATTCCTTTCATGGCCGTCTTAACAACGGGCTTCAAATCCCACCGAAGGCCTCATTGCAGAGGCGGGGGCCTGAAAAACTTCCTCAGATTGGGGAGCAACTCTCAGAAGATTACCCTGTGACCCTTGGAGGACAAGCAAAAACCAGCAGGCCGCTTTTTGACAGGAGAAAAGCCCGTCTGAAAAGATCCTGGCCAAATTCGAGCTCTGCAGCAGCTGACGGCTGTCTCTACCTTTTTTTTTTTGTCACAAAAGAAAAGGAGACTGAATAGAACTGTTTTTACTGAACCAAGTTGGTTTTAAAACACCAGCGCTGCTTTTACTTTAAGGACTTCTGCAACATTGTGGAGCATCTGTCAATAAATGACAGAAGGGTGATTTTTAAAAATCAATCAGTTGTTGTTGTTTTTTTCTGTTTCCTTCAGTGCTTCATGCACATCACTCTTAAAACCAGGCTTGGGTGAGCAGTTCGTTAGCATTGTTGCCTCACGGCAACAAGTTCCTGGGTTTGAGGTCACACAGACCTTTTCTGTGTGGAGTTGTTTTTCCTGTCCTTACATCAATCTCTCTTTTTCTTGGTGTTTCAGTTTCTTCCCACATTTCAAGGACAACACGGTGAACTCATGAGCAATATCACATGGGGTTCCACTGACCCCATCCACTGACATCAGTTGGTGCCTCATATATATATATATATATATATATATATATATATATATATATATATATATATATATAAATAAAATGTCACACGTGGTAGTGTGTGAACTATCCTTTTGCAACTGTCCTTTCCGATCATGTTGTGTTATTGTAGGGAATGCCTACTCATGGCCTTTATTCATGTTATGCCAGTATAGATTAAGGGAAACCACTGGACCATTCCAGGGATATTGATGGATTATAGCGTTGATGGTGCTGAGGGGAGGGGGGGGGGGGGTTGAAACATATTGCATAGAGCACTCAAAAGCTTAACATGCCATGAACATGCTTGTCTCTTTATAGTTTGAGATTCGATTAATTCCTGTCCGGCTTGTTACTCGTGCAGTAGTCTGTTCCTCGGCACATATTGAGCCCACTGGCGAGTGACTGCAGAGATGGACACGATGTTAAAATCGGGAATGCTTTGCTATGTATAATGTAAACCGCTATGTTAAACAGAGCATAAATCACTGACCTATATTTATGAATTTAAGATTAGAGTTGTCTGGTTTTGGTGGGCTGGAGGTTCAAGACGGATGTAGATAGAAGCTCATTGTATTGTGTTTATCCCTCCTAGTTCATTTTCATTTCAAATGGCCCTTTCGCCTTGTGTTGCCTTCAAGGGGAAATTATTCATAAGAGCATCTGGGGGGGCTTTTGTCCAAAGGAACCAAGAGGAGTGCATCACCCACTTATGTCCGGCACCACTTTCATCCTGAATTTGGACTTAACAATACGTTAGCTCAAGTACAGAGGGTTTTCTTTTTCAGTTTCTATTTTTTTTTTTGTAAAGTATTTTGTATTCACATTTCCCTTAAGCACCCCTAGCTATTGAAACAGCTGCTACCTCTCTGCTGCTTCAGCTATTGTATTACAATGCTAAGCAGGTCTTTGAAACTACGTGGAGCTCTCTGAATATAAATCACTGAGCGGTAGTCTTTTGTTTTGTGGCAAACGCACGCTAGAGGCAGTTGAATTGAGTGAGGAAGTTTGATTTACGTCTGTATTGGAGCGAGCACCTGCGCTGGGAGCTTCAGGCTGTTGCTGGTATTAGGAGTGTTTTTTTAAGGTGTGGTCAGTTTGATTGGTTTGTACGAGTTAAGATATAAACTTCTGTTTACTCTATTACATTGACATGTCATGCACTGCTTAACCACAGCGTTCTAAACATTCAACAGCAGCAAACAACAATTTTCCGTGTAAAGATCTCCTGAAGTAAAGTCTCCCTGAGCAGAGGTGTAAGTCGCTCTCCCTCCGTGTGTGTGTTGTCATCCGAGCGTCACCCGGGCTTTTTGCTGACATCGCCGGGGCCAACCGCGCATGCTTTTTTTTTTTTTTTGCCACACTGGTCAGCTCGCAGCCGCCTCTCTGCACCGCTCTCATGCGACGTGTACACAGCCGATTACACCATTCTGACCAGGCAAACGTTGTCACGGAACAGCACCCGGCCTCCAGTTCGCCCTCCATGTAAACACTGTGAAGTCCATCAGCACTGCGGCCCGCACGGTTGGCATCGTTAGCTGTGAACCCCGCCGGCTTGCAGTCGACATGTTGGAAGCCGTTGAGAGGCAATGAAAATGCTCCCGTTCTCAAATCTTCCATCTTTAAGTGGTCCTTTTTTTTGTTGATGCATTTGTGGACGTCACCTATTTTTGTCTTTTAAAGCTGCTTTGGAGACTTTTTTTATGCTTCCGTGCAGCAGCTTTGCCTTCAATCTGCCATTGATTTGCGTTTTATAAAGAGTCTCCTTGGCCCTAACCCTTCGGTGTTGTGTCAACACCAGGCTCTTGGAGGTCCTTTGAGCCACACTACGTTGACCTTGATCACATGCCATGACAAGGGACTAAACATGCCCCCCGGGCTATTTTTACTGCATGTGCAAGATGGGCCATTTCAGCAGGGTTAGCAAGTATTTTCAGTCAGTCAAGCAGACGAACTTTGGTTGCTAGATTCTCTTTCAAAGAGAGGCACCGTTACTCTAATGCAGTTATGTTTCTTTTATTTATTCATGCATGATTGGTACATTGTAAAGGATTTATGTAATTCTTATCGGTTTCAGACCTAAGGGGTTTAGTTACAGTAAACAGCTTTTTATTTTATACAAGTCAATTCATTCATATACTGTTTAGTAATTCATCTACACTATTGTAATTCAAAAATAATTTCTTTTATTCAGTTTGTTGGTAAAAGTATATATTACTGAGAGGACTTGTATAACATTTAATTAATTATTTAATTAATTAAAGATAGCAAATGCTTCTACTTACTAAAGGTTTTGTAAAGATTAATGCCCTCAGGACAACTACAGTAATCCTTCATGACTTGTTTGAAACATTAAAACACATTTTATGCGACAAAAAAGGGATTTCTTTTAATTCATCATTAGAGATCCAATCTATTAGCCCGTTATTCCTTTTAATATATACTGTAGGTCATGTATGGATTGCAGCTTGTAGTTTGTTTACATGACTCGGTACATTAGTGCTTCCACCGGGCCTGTTTTAATACATTAAGCAAAGGCATTACGGAAAGGATGTGGCGTCGGTTCATTCTGCATGACCAAAACCATCGGAAGACAGAAGGAAAGTCTCCCCAGTATAATGCAGTATTGATTTTGCCTAGTAATTAAGAGATTTCCATTCAAACGCTTTGCGTTCTTCCTCTGATGAGTGTTGCGTAATATCAGTAGCTGCCCTACCCTGTTTTATTAGTCCGAAGAATACCACTGACGGAGACTTTGCATGTGATGTGTTGATGAACAAATTCAAGGATGTACTCTTAGTTGAAATCTAGTGAATTTACAGCTCTTTTCCTTCACCTGTGTCTCTTTGTTCCATGTCCGCCACACAAAACATTAGAAGTTGCGCACAGAGAATTCAAAATGAAAAGGAATGAGAAATTAAAATAAAAACTAGACACGGTAGTGTTTGGACGTGGGCTTTCACTTCAGCCAAGTACTTAACGTCCCGTGACCTCAAACGCTTCTGAATCACGTCCGTCGGGCTGCCGGGAGCCCACTTCGCATCACAGGTTGTCTGGTTCTAGTACTTGAACTATACCGCAGAAGTAGTTTTGTTAGCTACTGTAGCGTCCTTTCAGATTACCTGTGGGACAACACTCCCAGGCACGCAGATTTTCTTTAAAGAAGATTGAGCCGGAACATTTTTACGTGCAGCGTTCTTCTTCGATTTCATGACTCGTGTTTTCGCCTTCTGACTCAGCTTTTGAGCCCTGGCAGTTACAGTGGAGACCAGCGAACTATGGGAAGACCAACCCGGTCACCACATAATAAATCTCACACTTTACCCCACTGCCGATGTCGTGTCAACAGTAGGAAAAGTGTAAGATATCAACAAGCTTTGCAGGTGTACAAAAATATTTGGTCCTTCTCATATTTTGTTTGCAGGCACACACACAACCAGTGCATCTTCTCACCGAAGCGCTGTGTAGAATTTTAATGACGAACCAATCTTAGTAGGTCAGCATGCTTCATCAACGGTTTTCTCTTCACTACTTAATTAATTGTTATAATTGAGCATAAATGTTACATGTTTTATGTAAATACTACCAAACCAGTCCAAGGGGGAGACATTAAGAGAAAGGGTCCATGTGACTTCTGGTTTAATAGAAATTCACGTACACTGCATTATACGTTTATTGCATTTCAAAAAGATATTGTCATGTTGTGTACAGCTTCTCCTTGCAGTTGTACCTATGTTATATGTTATGCTGTGTCATGGTACTGTACTACAATGCGTGCCTCTGCAAATTGCTCCCCGGGGACAAATTAACTGTAATGACTGAAATGCATTTTCAGTACACACATTAGGTTTATTATGAAGCGTTTCTTTATACCCACGCTACTGAACATGTTGTGCAAATGTTTCTGATATGGTCAATATGAAACGTCCGTGTTGTGAGTTCAGTGGCTGAGAGAAAATCTCTTTCCAATCCATCTCTTTTGATGTTTTGGCCCCATTAGTGATTTGGCCCTGAAGGGCCGTGGGATTAGACTGGCATGTAAGCCACTGTTTCATCTTGTGCAATGTGCCATGGCATGACATCCATCCATCCAAGTCAGGGTTGATCTTTTCTGTGCTCTCCGCCTGTGCTTTAGTATCCTGGGATATATATATATATATATATATATATATATCTTGTATTTGCTGCTTGTATTTTGACGAAAATGTGGCGTTAAATCTATTTTTCCGTCCTAAATGTATTAGTTGAGCAGTGATGTGGTGGAATCTGTAGGGTGGGGGGATTGTGTCTCTGCTGGGTCTCCCATTGATAACGGACTCACAGAAGTGATATTCCAGAAGCCTTTTCTAGTGTAAATCCTACTGTGCAGAGGACAGCGGGCATACATACATACACCTTATACACAGTGTGAGGAGCAATCATACATCCATTCTACTTCGCGAGCTTGTCAGCTTCCCCGCAGTCTGCTGCTGCTTCCCTTCGCCGGCAGTCTGCAGTCCAGGGGTTTGTGCCTCGGCCTCCATCCAGCTGTGTGGTATTGGTCGGATCAGTGCAACCTTGGTCTGCCCATGCTGGTGAGCTTTCATATGGTAAACACAGCATTGTGCCTGATCTTTTCATGGAGGCTTTGATGGTTTATATAGGAGAAAAGCCAAGGGTCACACTCCTGCAGTGCATACTGCGAATACTGTATCTTAAGATTATGACCCACTTTCCACCCACTCCTTCTCTCCTCAGTGGCTTCGACCCTCCCCCCTCTTATGAATTTCATATGACAAGTCAACTGACACTATTGCATAGATTCAACCACAACAAACTGTAAACTGAGAAGCATCCCTGGTGAACAATTTGCATTAAAATATATCTATCTAATGTGCTTGATGTCACCCCGTCTGTATACATTATGTATTTACTCCAAGAAAACCAAGTTAAATGAAGCATCTGCAGTGCATTTGTTTTAATTTTCTTTTGGTTCACAGCAGCCTCCTTCTTTTAGTCTCACTGGTTTATTATAAGTTTATGTGAAAGCTATATAGGAAATGTTGTGGCTGCTAGATAATTGTCACTGGCAAGTCAATGAAATGCTTTTTAAAGATTAGGCTAGTTTTTTTTTTTTGTTTTTTTATGTTGAATTTTTTACAACGTCTAGCTAGAAAGTGTTCAGAATCTTTAGATATTTTTTCTAGCCGTTAGTGTGTATTTCTACTTTAAAAAAAATATTGTATTTATTTCTTAGGTGTCTCTTAAATTTGAGTAGAGCAGTTATTACTTTGTACTACACATCTTTTATCCAACCCTCTTCTCTGTATAGACCTATGTAAGAAACCTGAGCCTGCAAAAAAAACAACAGTAATATTCTCAAAGTAGGAAATGTAAGTGATAACCATTAGACTGAGTGCATTAATGCTTATGACAGAAAGTATCAGAAAACACGGACTGCCTGACTTTGCTGTTGGGGAACAACTGATCCACTTCACATATATCGTCTTAACATTTGAGAAACGTATTTCCCCTTCCAACCTCTCTGGGTAACAAGTATGACTATTACATGTATAGCACAGGTACAAAGTTTGACCATGAAGATCTCGACCCCGGTCGGTGCTTGCCAATGCTACGCTATGATTGGCCAGTCTGCGTTCAAGAGGCGGGACTTGGTGAATTGGGATATCTAAATGTCAAAGAATATTTTTAACTGGGGCAGCGGTACCCGAGAACCTCTTTAGTAACTAGTTAAATTGAGGTTAATGCTCAGACGAGTGTTACCGAAAAGTGCTTTTACGTGCCACGTGACACTTTCCAACCGCATTGCTTGTGTGTTTTGTCTCATCTCTGCTACCCCTCATCAAAAATGCATTACTTTTATGTGTTGCCAAATTTTAAAAGGGGGAATTTTGGTAACGGTTTGTACCTTTTCAACAGCGCTGTGCAAATAGTTGAAAGCACACCAAAATTATTTAGATTACTAATCACTTGCATAGTTGTTCGTGGCAAATGAATCTTGAAATACATTATCTAAATTTTGCATCCAGCTTGTCTCCCGTCCTTGTAATGGCGCTCCGAGGACACGGCTGCTGTGCTCTCCGCTGTTGGAAAGGCAGTAAGTAGAAGCCGCCTTTTTGTTTTCTGCAAAGCGGTCCTTGACTTGCACTCTCATGATTTTAAATCAGCCTAACTGTAAAACTGAGTGTTTCCGCAAAATATCATGCAAAAGCAGCATTTCATATCTTGTGTTCATAAGTTTCTTTTGGAAATAAAGTAATTCAGCATGAAAAAAAACATTTGAAAAATACTAATCAACGACCCAAAACAACCAATTAGTTGACTAATCAAATAAGAAGGGTAATCCTAGTTTTGTCACATTATCATAAGCAAAGAGGTCCCATATACCTAAGAACAGAATGTAGGCAGTCAAACACGTGTCTTGTATTGAGAAAGTGAAAAGATATGTTTTATCTTTTGGCCATAATGGACCATCATTCAGGGTTTGGAGCCAGCTTTGAATCGTCTTTGTCTCGTCTTCTCATCAGAGTCATCAAGTGCTTCCACTCTGCATATCTTTTACACCTTATCTGAATACATGTGGCATCTCTTTGAATAATGGATAGCCATGCTTTTCCTGCCTCGGTCACGGAGAGAGGAAGCCTGTTCCTCTTAAAAAAAAAACCTTCTGCGCCTCCTGGGAAAATGCCTACTATGACGTATCCCCAAGGCGAACACCGGGGGTTCAGGGGAAAGTGATAGATCTTTGAGAGTAGGTTTGGTGTTTTGTTATCAACTGAGAGCTGTGGGGCAAACACAATTGTTGCACTGTGTGAAGCTATGCATATCCGAATAAGAAGTAATGCCCGTTGTGAAATATTAATTGTCACTTTTTATATCTGTACAGGACGCTGCTACAGTTTGGGGTCTAAAAGCTTTCGTCGGTTTCCTCCATGTTTTTGTGGAGAACCAGCCAGTGTGGTAGTGGTTATACTTCTATTCTGTGTTGCCTGTTGGATGGTGGCGGTGCTGGTGGATTTCATAGTGCTGTTCTCATTTTCCTTACGTTCTCATATTGACCATTCATTGGATAGTCTTGGTTTAGGAGGGCTTAGTGAAAGGGTTGTTGCTGTTGGTATGCTTAGACTTTAATCTTAAAAGTGGGACACTGTACAGTGGGCTTGTGGTTACCAACTGTCAATGCTATGTACCAGATTAAAATATCGAAGGCTGAAAAGGTCACTTGCATAGTTCAGTTCATATATATATATATATATATATATATATATATATATATATATATATATATATATATATATGTATATGTGTATATATGTATATGTGGCGTTAAATCTATTTTTCCGTCCTAAATGTATTAGTTGAGCAGTGATGTGGTGGAATCTGTAGGGTGGGGGGATTGTGTCTCTGCTGGGTCTCCCATTGATAACGGACTCACAGAAGTGATATTCCAGAAGCCTTTACTAGTGTAAATCCTACTGTGCAGAGGACAGCGGGCATACATACATACACCTTATACACAGTGTGAGGAGCAATCATACATCCATTCTACTTTGCGAGCTTGTCAGCTTCCCCGCAGAAAGCTTTGACATGAAAAGTTCTTCCAAAGAAGTCATTCAAGTAAGGTCTCCTAATCCTAGCCTTGATGGAGAATTTGTTTCTTACAGTTGGTATGACTGGCTAAATATTAGGGCTATGTATTGACACGCACCTCACAATACGATACATATTGCATTACTAAAAATGGATCTGAAACGTAGCACCGCCGTGTGTGTGTGTGTGTAGACTACAGATTATTTGTGAATAAATGCTACCACTCAAGACCATAGTCAAGTTCCCCTTTCTTTCTTGCCACTTGCAGATTAAAGTGAAGGCGTTTGCCCTGAAATTAGCTACAACTCAGGCTCACTACAGTGCTGACATTTAAAAGTAAAAAGCTGTTACTTTTGCTCAGCTTTTATATGTGTAATATTTCGTTGACGGTTAATTATTAAAATCCCGAACCAAGCCCAAAAAAAAAAGAAGCCATACAGGCTTTGGACGTTACAAACATCCTCCGGCGTGTGTGCCAAGTGGCTTCGAGAAATGTTAAGTGACATGTATTATGGTAGAATCTACCCATGCTGCTTCGCACCCACAAGTGGGATTAAACATGATAAATCCCCCACTGCCAACACGGTGATATTATACAGTTTACGTCTACATCGCGTGCTCTTTACGCTAGCAGAGGAATCAAGGACTTCTGTTGCCTCTTCAACTGGGATTTTCTAGCTTTTGTGGGCTAAAAGTCTTTTGTTTGCCCTTTTTTTTTTTTTTTTTTAAACAAATGTTTTATACTTTTCACAGAAATGGAAGTTTACATTTTCTGTAACGAATTTCCTCCGCCACACATTGAGAGGCTTCCGCTAAAACATGTTTTTTTTTTTACGATCAAAATGGGTCACATTGAGTCCACTGTCGCTTTTTGATGCCTCTTGTTGACAGTGCACATGCGGAGAGTCTCCCCCCCCAAGCGGTGATGTTGCTGTCTCCACACATTACGCACCACCTCTTCGACAATGCCTTGCTGCAAGTCTGCGTATTGCAGCCTGCCAGGCTTCTGCTCGGCCTTCTGACCCGAGCCCCTTCTCCCCCCCCCCCCCCCCCCCCCCACGGGTTGCACCAGAGAACTCTCCGATTAAAGCAAACGGCGGCTCGTCTACGTGACCCCGGAAGAACTCTGCCAGTCAATACATCTTTAAGTACTCTGTTATTCTACAGTATTTTTATTTATTGAATGAGAAGCATTTTCCAAAACTGATAACTGAATACCTTTGCAAAGATTTAATATCCAAATGGTTGATTATTGTTTTTTTCTTATAGAAAAAGTCATAGTATGTGCACAATTGTAATGCCACATTGATTGTGCTTGAGCATTATTTGCTGTTTTTAAAAAGGACTTTCTAGATAATAATTTATTGAAATACAATGCCTTTAACAACCGCTACTTTAATTATTCATGCTGAAATAGTAAAGGGCCAAACCATGTTCCCAGGTGTTTAGCCACATGGGCAGTATGGCCTAAAATGTGTATTTTTAAGCAGGAACGGTTTATCGGTATAAATCACTGTGTATGTGTGCATGTACAGCACTGGCATGGTAATTGCATGGCATAATTGCAACCATCCTTTAATCAATTTAGCTCTAAATATAATTTGTTTTCACTTTATTTGTCATCTATGTTTCTATTTGCAGGAAACATAACAATTCAATACTAATTTTCACTGAGTAGAGCTTTAGCTCAACATCTGTTGCCGCTTAGCTCCGAGCCATCGGCAGAAGAGCCGGCCGCTGCCATCACTCTGAGCCACATGCATGGGAAGGAATAACAATACAAAGTGTCTGAAGTTATATGTTACAAATTTTTTAAGCTTGTTCCTCAACGGCCTATTTTTGACTTGCAGTTGTGACATATGGTGAACTTTATGTCTTCTTCACTCTGGGCCGTTACCGTCTGTGCCGACGTAAAACTATCATGACCACAAAGGAGCGCGTCTTCTCAGTGCCGTTACTCTAGAAGCACCGTCACTGGGATCCTGCGGTGTGTTTGGCAAATAGAGCTAACGGCTAACGTAGCAAAACACACAGCAGGACAAAGTGTCTGTTCAGAGGAACGTGAAGCGTTAAATAGGGAGCTGCAGTTTAATGTACAGTAAATAAATGGACTGAAGTACTTCAACTGAGTACTACTACTTCTCAATCTGTCAGAGATGCAAGTAAGCGGATACTTTTACTCCTTTTTTGTACTGAAGCACTCTGCTGAGGTACTTGCACAGCTTGCCCACCCACATGCCCCCAGACACACCTAGCAGAGATCTGCACTCTACTCTCGGCACACGTTCCTGGTTGGATTACGTGCCTATTTTGGTCCGAAATATTGTGTCCATTAGTAAATGTGTCGGCAGTTCTGTCACAGAGAATACGTAATGGAGAGAAGGACCTTGTCCTGTGATGTGATAATGTCAAATAGAACCCGGGGACGAGGCGTTGCAGTCTTCCTATGCATATAGTGTCTTGTTTCAGGCTCCAGTGCTTAGTGCACAAGGTGCATCACCATGGCAGTGTAGCATCAGGAAACGATGCGCAGTGTGCGTCTTACTGTGTTAAATCATGCTATCATCAATAGATATTGAAGTGCCATTCATTTATTAAAAGTGGGTCGGTTCACTCGCCCATGATATCAGCTCTCTGCTGAGTGTGTGTGAAACTCAATACATCTGCTATCCCAATACATCAAAGGTGTAGAACTTTATTTGTGGTATCAGCTCGATAATATGTTTGGAGAAACGTACAGCGGCGTGTCTTTCCAATAACAATGTGCAGGTTACACGGGTTAATCCACAGACCTCGGCGTGAACCGTTTTTTTTGTTTATTGTGGAAACACCTTCATCCGAGATTAGCAAAAATGGAAATCTTTTAAGGACGATAACAAAACCAACAAATCATTTTAAATCCATGCTAACCTCTCCCCAACCTCTTATTTATGCACAGGGATTTAAATAAGCCCCGTGAAAAGTAATTTGGTATCGTGCAGCTATTTAGGTCAGTGATGCTTGATATAGTCTGCACACGTACAGCATAATGCCAAAAATACCAAATCGACAATTAAGACTGATTTTTTTTTTTTTTTTTTTCTCAAAATGTTTAACTGCATTGCATTTTGGGTAGTCATTAGCTCAATGACTGTGGGTGGAGTGGGTGAGTGTTAGTAGAGAGCTGCAGAGACTGATGTGGGGCTCATTACGATTGCATTCATGACTAACCTTGGCCCGTCTCGCTGCCCACTCGGCTGCGGGCTCCCGCCGTCATCCACCCTGACATGACAGCTGTGGTCCAGACTGTAGCCAAGGGCTCACCTTTGCACTTACAGGTCTGCCTTACGTTTGGCTTTCACTGGGATTAGTGCTGACAAGCTAAAAAAAATAAAAAAAATAATGGCATAGGGAGGCTAACGTACCACCGCAGCAGGATGTGTGGTCCAATGTCTGGCGGGTTTCTAGTCTAGAGCGATTCACCAGTGAGAGTGTTCGTGCCTCCAGTCACGCATCTAATGAATATTAAGATAATATATTTGGACATGACGGGAGATCTGACTCATTACGGTCTTGATTTTCAGCCTGCTGCATACCTCCGCTTGACTATCATCCAAGTAGACAGTTTACATCTTGGAGACCGTTTCTTAAATGTCACATAGCTATTATGTGACATGCCAAGCTTTTTGTTGGCATTTACATTTTAAGTTCAGTGTAAAGGTTGTGCGGATGGTAGCGTGGTTTGGAGGTGAAGATTTACAAGATTAAATCTGAAAGACAGTAAGTTACTTTTTAATTAGACACAAAAACATATATATATTTTTTTTTATCCTTTTATTTTGACAGCACGCCTCTCCAGTAAGCTTTCTGTACGGATACATGCCGAGCAGTTGTTTTTCCCACATTGCTTGTGGCTCACGGATGCATTCATTGCATGACATGAGTTTGCAGTGATTCCTGGAAGTGTGTGTGTGTGTGTGTGTGTGTGTGTGTGTGTGTGTGTGTGTGTGTGTGTGTGTGTGTGTGTGTGTGTGTGTGTGTGTGTGTGTGTGTGTGTGTGTGTGTGTGTGTGTGTGTGTGTGTGTGTGTGTGTGTGTGTGTGTGTGTGTGTGTGTGTGTGTGTGGCATCCATTTGTCTGAACGCATTATTCCGCTGACTTTGGATCCTCATCACTCCGTCACCTGTAGTTAAAACTTGGATGACTTGATCTTTTATATGTCGATCTTCAACTTCATAACGATAACCGTGAAGTAAACGAGCGAGAGAGAGAAAGAGAGGTCAGAGCCGCTGACATTTAGCTCTCAGCTTTTTAAAGTTTCTCTCAGAAAAATTGTGCAATGCATTTTACATGGATGACATGATACAGGTTCATCCTTGGATGTAAATCAGTGGCGTAAATGACCTTCATTATTGTAGCTTCCTACAGTGAGTTTTGCTATACAGTAGAAATATTGCCTTTTTAAAAAAAATAATAATTTGTGTTATTTAAAGAGTTTACTGGTAAATAGTATTGCACAAAATGTTTCTTAAGAGTATTAATATTCCTTTATTAGGTGTTTGTGACTATCGTTGGGAACAAATTGGTGTTTGACGGCTCAGTTTTTCCAAGTGGGGACTCATTAGTGTCTTTTTAGGAGCTTTTGAAGTGTGTCGTGTGTGCCATACAGATTGCCTTAATATCATTGTCAAGGTTATGTCCATATCTGATGCACCGTATCTATCATTCTCAGTGTCTTCTGAGGCCTATTAGACATTATGACTTAATTGCCTTCAGGGTGGCCAATAAAGTATACATGAGAAACGTGACCGTGTTCATCTATCATCTCATTAGCTCTCCGAAATGACATATTGATGGCGTATCCCCATATAAGTTTTACATCCTGGATATCACGTAATAAATTTTTTTTATCCTGCCATAAATGTTTTGTTCTTTTAATCCGCAGAAAAGACGGAGTAACCCCCTGCACTTAAAGTTAACCTTATGTATGATTTACGGTATTTATAAATGCTTTCTTGCAGCGGCTTAATGTGGATAACACCAGTTTCATCAGGTCTGTTGTGGGAGGTGTTAGCGTTGTGTTACATCCATTTAATGTTTATGTATTTATATTGAATGCAAACAAAAATATGTACAATAACGCTTCACATGTTAAAATCCTATGTTTGATGTTTATCTATCTGTGAAAGGCCGGTCGGTACCTCTGATAGATAAATGTCATTTGGATGTATAGCTGAATCAACACCTCTAAAGTTTCAACAAACCCTGAGCATTTTAGCCTTCATGAACCTTTTTATATCATTTTTTTTTTTCTTTTTTCTTAAAAATTTGCTTCAAGAAACTGTATTACTCGACTGACTTGATAAAACAAATCAACAATATAGTCGGTACATACAGTATTTGTAATGCTTGTATTAAGGCATTTATTAACCCTTTTTTTTTCTACCCACCGGCATGCCTCAAAACACTCGAGTGGAACTAATGTAGAAATCCCAGTTGTTCCAAATATTTTCCTTTTTTTTGTGATCATCAGACCAGATCCAAATTTCGACCCCCCCAAAATGTGCCCAAGGCCAGAGAGCGTGGACCATTTCCACTAATGAAAACAGTTCTCGTCCACTCTTCATCCACCTGTCATCGTGATTTGGATTGACTCTCATTGTGTCCATCAATTTGTAACGACACTCAAACGGGTTCTCGAGCACGGTGACTCAGAATCTGGGCTCCCTTTGAGACGATCACTGTCAGCTGAAATCAGTTACCCTTTTTATAACCTTGATATTAACATCTGAACGACCACAAATGGGACTCGCCTTCAGTGTGTGAGCTAATGATTCCCAGTGGACGGCGTGCGCTGTGTAATAGTGTTATTTTCAGCTCCGCTGACTAATCTGGCATCTGTGTCGTACACGGTTGCCAGATTTTGAACAACCGTGGAAATTAATTCTGAGCCCCAGAGAAAGGAGTTGTTTTTGACCGTTTGCCATATCTTTGATGTCTTTTTTTTCTTTTTCTCTGAAAAAAAAATGAAAACAAAAAAAGCAGAGTACATTAGAGTTTCTGACCACTATATCATATGTCTATGTTCCCAACAATAACAACTGAACATTGCAAATAGCTTCTCTCCCTTAAGTGGCTTAAGTCAAATCAATAATAAGCCGGCCTTTCCACGTAGCCTCAGCGGCTTAAGTCAAATAAAATGGTTGATTTGACTGGAAGAAAAGGAAATAAATGTTTTTTTAATAACAATAAAAATACCGATGGATAACCATGACTAATATATTTATGCTCATGGGAAATGTGTTGTCTGATAAACGAGCTCTGCAGACCTGATGGTTTTATATAAATGTTCTACCTGTTTGTACAAAGGGAACGTTAAAAAGAGGAGGCCGGTGTTCTGGTCATATCTGTGAGGAGTGACAGGAAGCTGTCTGACAGGTATTATATCTGCAGGATTGACTGAGCCAATAAAAAATCTCCCCCTTGACTTTTTACTGGCAGGTGACCTTCCTTTTTTAGGGTTTTATTAGTTAAATGTTGACACAGTCAAACAAATAAAAACAATAGTTGTTTTCTTATAAATATATTAATACTCCCGACTAATTTGAATCCAATTAATCTATTGACAGGGCTATAGTGTGTTACAGAATATGACATGCCACATCAGAACCGTATGTCAAGACTGAATATATTATGAAATAATAATAATAATACGGGAGCCAGTTCTATTTCTGTGTGGCGTACGACAGCAGTATGAGCGGGGCATGCATGGCCAATTTCAGAAGTACACAAACTGACTCACCCACCGGGGTCATTTTAGATCTCCGTGCACATAATTGCATTGGCAAACGCAGCCGAAGCAGAATAAACCCCCACGACTTTGAAAATAAATGAGCCTCTTTAATCAATTGTGAACTTTTTAGCTGGTTCTCAAATCTCAAAAGGTTTTTCTTTTTGTCGTATTTGTTGAACCGCTGCTTGAATAAAGAGATCACCTGAAGGGAAATTTGAAACCAACGTTTATTAGTTTTACTCTGTAAATCAGTTGGTTATGTATCATCTAGACGGCGTACATTTTGTTTTGTTTTTTTCCTAAGACGCAGAGAGATATTTCCTGATCTGCTGCCCTCATCCGGAAGTAAAATAAGTGAAATAATAACCACTAAAGCCATCAATATTATCACATGATCTCTGTTTGCTAAATTATGGTTGTCTTCCTCATATTGTCATGGCCTCTGGAGTAGAAACGCTTTTACTAAACCACAAGTTGTGCATGTAAGTGAATCACCCACATTCAGTATCCAAACGCATCATTTAAAGTAGGTAGGCGGACTGAAGAAATAATGGAGGAAAGACATTAACCAGAGAGACAAAGACAAATAAAGCAGAGGAAAAGCGGCAAAAATGAGATGACAAAAACGCAAATTAAAATGTAAGAGTTGTGAATAAGGAGACCAAAGGACCCAGACAGTGAGTCAGAGTGAATTAAGGGATGGACTGAGAGAGTTTCAATCAAGAAAACGATCCGTGTGCCATCGCAGCTCCACATTCCTCTGAGATCTGAGTGATGTAATGATGAATTGGATCTGAATGCATTAACCAATCACAGCGGCTTCCTCTGTCTGAAGGTAGCTTAGACCACGGTGCATTCTTTTATTTGTCCTTTTTTAATCCTTTTTTATTATTTCAAAGATATTGATCCTGCAAATTGGAGCACTTTTCATTAGTTTTGTTTATTAGTCAATGGGGCCGAGACTCATTCATTGCATCAATTAAATTGAATTGCATTTAGAGCAATGCATGAATTTAATCATTTAATTCTTTATTTCGGAGTGCTTATGCTTGAGTTAATTCAATTTAAGCATTTTGCATTATTAAAGTCTGTATGATATTTTTACAACATGGCCACTCGGATCTTCTAAATGCAGCGCAGCCTCTTCTGTCAAAGAGTTTCACAGTAATCTTATTCCATGATAACGGCATTTGTGCCTTGATATATATATATATATATATATATATATATATATATATATGACTTAAAAGAGATACCACAATACAAATAAAGGCAATGGGGCCTTTTGTATAATGACAAATTCCGCCCTAAATTCTGCTTCATTTATGAACAAATAGTTGTAATGTTATCTCGTGCTCATCGGTCTCAGTGAGTACAGGTGTGACTTGAGGCACCTGAAATGTGATTAAGGCTGCTGGCCTCAAGAAAGGGACAGATATTGAGCAAGAGATTGATTCTAGTGAACATGCATGTTTAATCAAGATGTCAGTCTTATTGACTTGGAAGCTTTTCTTTTCTTTTTTTTTAAACATAAGTGTAAAAGAAAATATCTGTAATTTCATTAGAATAAATTACATTTCAGCCTTTTGATGCTAGCCAGTGTATGTTCTACGGGGAGGAACATTTGAGCCTCACGAAGTCGAGGTTTAATAGCTGCACTACGGTGAGCAGATCACGAATCTGCATCAGTCATAGGAGAGATGTCAAACACAGACAGCGACATACCTCCTGGTCGTGGAGCTATTTTCCAACGTAAAGGTTCAGTATAGATCCTCATGCAATTCTTATGATGTCAGAGCACGCTCGGCTAGCCGTGGTTAGCAGCCATCAATGGAGGTAGCTGTCCGTGGAATGAGGGAACATCTGAGAGTGCAGAGGAGGAGGAGGAGATGTTGTCACCAGCCCCGTCTGCGGTTGTCAAAAGGGACGTGTGCAAACAGTCAGCGGGGCCTTGTTAATGTTGGAAGAGCATCATCGCAGTGTTAAGATGCCGTTCTCTGAGGAGGAGAGCCAACTGTTCAGATTGGAAGAGATAATGACTGACTAGCAGGGTTGCAACATTTTTTGTGTGTGTGTTTTTCCCTGAATCCTTTCAGGTCTAAATGCTTTCTTCCTGGACCTCATCAACGTCCTCCTCACTGTCCACTTCCTCAACATCTGACTCCTCGTCATCTTCGGTGTCACTATCCAAGCTTGTTGAGGATGGCTCTGTGTCAGGCTCAAAGAGCCTTAGGTTTGCCCGGATGGCTATCAATTTTTTCGATCCTTGCATTTTATATTTATTAATAATATATTTACCCCAGTGTCGATGTAGTCCTTGTGCTCAAATGCAGTAGTGTGGCCTCAATAGCCCTGCTGTAGTGTGATAAGTTGCCCAACTCGCGCTTGTTGATGGACCCCGAAAGCCGCGAATAATCGAGGTGATGTTGTACTACTTTTGTGTGGACATGCATACGTCCTACTCTCACTGCTGTAAAAAGTTAGTCTACTGTATACAAATAAACTTGGTATTAAAATGAACATGGCTTCAGTTTACCAAGTAATCAATATGCTAGGTGATGACAAACAGTGTTGGGAAAGTTCACTTTCTACATGAACTAGTTCAGTTCATAGTTCACACATTTTAAAATGAACTCAAAATGTTGAACTAAGTTCACAGCTCCAAAAAATGAACTAGTATTTTTTTTTCAATATGTTGCCAGCTATAATTGAAATCTCTATTTGTCTGCAATACCGCTCTTGGCCTCTATGCAACTTGGCGCTCTCACACTTGCCAGGCATAGGGCTGAAACGTTCAGACAACACTGATGACAAAGACGTTAAAAAACAACAGAACGTTTTATGTTTACGTTTATGTTTCTGGCAGACAATGTTCCCAACCAGCTGCATTCAGGGTCCAGCTGAGCTAGGCGTGCATAGTCTTGTTCTCAACTACATTTAAGTTCCCTGTTATATGCTTTTGCAAAACTTTCCGGAAATTTACCGGAAACTTTCCGCCCCCTTTGTCTTGGTAAGACCTCAGTAATTCCCATAGCAAGATCACGGCTTTGGTCGTGCAGTGTGTGTGTAGTTCAACTATCTGTTGAACAACCTGTGTTAGTGCTGCTTAAGATGCAGTCTGGTGTCTCCACCGTGAAGCTTAAATACTGACCGGAAAAAGTCAACAGCCTACTCTGCTTGAAATCTATTTAATGGGACACCAATGTGGCTACTGATGATGTAGCCGGAGACGGTACAAGCAGGCAGTCGTGTCTTTGGGGGTCACACAAGGATAATTACCCAAAGCACCCGGGGTGAAGGGCAGATGAAATGATTTTGGCACCTCTGAATTAAACATTCTAACAATCTACAGGCTGCTTCACTGCAAACCCAATCACAGAGCCTTTTACTACTGAGGAAAACAGATGGTCTTTCCAGGTGTCGATTGTATTGAATTTGAAAAGGGGGGTTGATGTATGTTTTCAGCACGACTAAATTAAACATGCTCATAGGATTGGGAACAATCGTCATGCAGAGGAGATTTAATACACACAAGATCTCCATGCCAGTAATTTAGCTGAAATTGAAAGGGGGATCGCTCTCTGTTTGATCTCCGCACTGCTGAATTAAACATGCGCCATGGAACGGGGACAACCCAGACGCTGCTTCAAAACGAGCTAAACGCATTCTGCAGTAATGTATTATTATACGTATTTCCAAATTGTGAAATGTGTTGCTTTTTTTTCTTCTATAGTTCACTCCCTCTGAATATGGGTTTTCAGCTAATATTTCAAACCCCCAATCAGATTTTGTCTAGCGCACTAAATCTTGCAAAAAGGTTTGTCCGTCCCCCCGTCTGCCCTCTTAATCTTCTTTTGGAGTTTCACATGCATCCTCTTTTCTTTTCTTTTTTTTAATCTGCACCTCTGGCTGATTGCCCCTTGAATCTGCATTTATTGCTGCACACCAGAAGACAACAATGCAGTTTTTTTTCATTCACTTTTTTCTTTTCCATTTTTGCATCTTTAACAATCATCATGAGCCACTAATCTTGGTTCTCTGGACCTTCTTTCAGTGGGGAAAACAAAAAAACCTGTTTGTGGCCATTTCTGTTCCCGTCTACCTGCCATTCAGAACGAGGGCATGGGAAAGCTCCTCTGCCGTCGACCCTGAGAGGTATTTGCTCGGTGACTGACGGGGTGAGAGCAGAGCTGCGCACTGCAGACCTTCGCTGATGCAGTTCAAACAAGACGAGGCGCTCTGTATGCAGAGTGTGTGGGTCTGTGACTGACAGTCTGCATGTCACAGTGGAAGCCTCCCAATCAACCCTTCATTTGTGACTCGTCAGAATCCACTTACCACTCAGACATGAATGGTTAAGCTGATCCCCCCCCCCCCCCCCCCATATTCCTCTTAAGCGGGTCCGGGGGCTGTCTGTCTTGAAGGGGGCCCTCGGGTGTTCTGGAACAGCAGTAATTCTCTCGTGTGTGTGTGTGTGTGTGTGTGTGTGTGTGTGTGTGTGTGTGTGTGTGTGTGTGTGTGTGTGTGTGTGTGTGTGTGTGTGTGTGTGTGTGTGTGTGTGTGTGTGTGTGTGTGTGTGTGTGTGTGTGTGTGTGTGTGTGTGTGTGTGTGTGTGTGTGTGTGTGTGTGTGTGTGTGTGTGTGTGTGTGTGTGTGTGTGTGTGTGTGTGTGTGTGTGTGTGTGTGTGTGTGTGTGTGTGTGTGTGTGTGTGTGTGTGTGTGTGTGTGTGTGTGTGTGTGTGTGTGTGTGTGTGTGTGTGTGTGTGTGTACGTACACGTACACGTGTGTGTGTACGTACGCGTGCGCGTATACATATGCGTGTGCGTGCGCGTATACATATGCGTGTGCGTGTGCGCGTATACATATGCGTGTACACGCGTATACATATGCGTATACGCGTGCGTGCGTGCGTACACGCGTACACGTTTCAGAGATCTGTTACATGTCACAGCTGGAAACGCTGTTGTGCTCCTTTGGTGTTTTCACTTGCATGACTCGGACCTGCGTGGGTTTAGATATTTCTTGAGCACTTCATCTTTTATGAAAACGTGTCAAAATCAATTGGAGAATATCACATATATGATATCGGGGCTACTTTTATTTAATTATTAGTTCTAACACATGAAATAAGTGTGTCTCTTAAAGCTCAACCCACAAAACTTTTTCTTTTTCATTTCACACTGTAGCCATTTTAGTTTTTTTAGTTAAAGAAAAAAAACAAGTTGAGGCTGGTTGGATTCTACTCTAGTCCAAAGGGCAGAGCATGTAAAAACACTTCCAGTTTCCGTTATTATAAATGTTTTAAACTTTATTTCCTGGCTTTTCCGCAGTGTGAAAATAAAAGACCGGCAAAAAAAAAAAATCCTCACTGGATAACCTGCAACATGCGCCGACCGATTGGTGTCACGATATGTTTTGCCATAGATCTGGACTTTGTCAGTTTGTGTTCTTGTCGTCGCACATTTCCCATGCGATAGGACTCTGAGGCCACGGTCCTGAGCATACGTGGTAGTTTTTCCACAGGCGCGCGCACACACATTGCGATTCTCACTCCATTGAGCACAGACTGATCTCCCCGGGGATCAAAGCTCAGATGAGTGCTCAGGACGTTCCAGGTGGGCTCCGCCAAAAAAAATCTGGATTCTTGACGATGATGGGAAAGAAGCCCGACTGCCAGGGAGGAGTGGCGTCTATCTCCAGCTCGCCGCTGTGCTCCGAGGTGACGAGCAGCCCGCCGCTGTGCTGCCACGCGGAAAGATCCCCCCTCTGGTGTGATGCTGCCTCGGCCCTTTGGCACCGCACGCGGGACGGAGCCCTCCACCATCTCCACCATCTCCACCATCCATCTGCAGCTCAGCATAATCTGCAACCTCCTGCAGCAGATCTGACACTGTTCTAACCCCCCCCTGCCGCTGCTGCTCACTGCTCTGGAGTCAGTGGTCAGTTTCTAAAAGATGAAGATTAGAGGCAGTAAGGTCACACTTAGACAAAGACGCTGCGGGTTATTTCTGCACACGTAATCTCGCTGACTAACGCTGTGATCAAAACGAGGTCACCACCCAGATACTTAAAGCCTCACGGACACGTGAGGACCCTATTGTTGATGTGTAGGGACGCACTACAACAGAGGAGGACAATCGCAACACGCTTCTGGATCTGCGTGCACGTCTAAAGCAATCAGCTACAAGGGGATTTTAATATTCAGTTGTTCATTAGGGCACAGAGAAGCGTTTCGGCATCACTGCACTATATTTATTGCCTGATATAAGACAGACTGGTCAACTCCTCGCACGCCATTTCCCTCTAAAGCCAACTTTGTTTCTGTACGCGGGCAACTTTTCTTTTTTTAGGCTGAGGGTAAATATTTAGTTTCCACTTTAATAGGTCCAATTTCAACTCTCTATCATTCCCCTCAGCTATCTATGATGGCACGTTAGTCCGTAACTGAAAGAGGTTGACGTAGACTTGATATGTGCTGCCACCTGCTGGCGGAAAGACTGCTAGTGTTAAAAATTGTTATTGTAAAGTACCAAAAAGCCTGATCAACACTGATGCATGTTTGTTTCTATGGTGTAGAATAGACCTGCTTGTTTGTTATATTATATTCAACGTTTATATTAACATTATTATGAAAGAAAAAGATAAAAGCCAGCAAGCCGTTCATGTTAGTTTGTGTAATTCAGCTTGTTAAGTATTTACTTTAGCCTACTTATTTATGTTACACGAACAACGTCATGTTGTTCCTTTATCATTCATTGATAAAGACCCATGGGTCAACTTGATGGACAAATTATCAAGAGCTGAATTGTGGTGCATAGTTGTTCCCAAAAGGTGTGAGAAGAAGTTGGTCCTGGTCCTGACACAAGGACACAAGGACACAAGGACACAAGGACACAAGGACACACATGCGCTGGAGCGCCCGTGCGAGGCGACACTCGTCTTTGCTGCTGTAACCAGTACAGAAGTATGGAAGAGAAATCATTCACAATATAACTTTTGGTTGTTTGCAAGAAAACGCAATTTTTTATTTATTTTTATTTTTTATAAATAATTCTTGAAAACAACAATTTAATAACATACAATTAAATTAAATTATGTGATGACATAAAACAAAAAGTCCCATCTGTGGTCAAGAGAGCCTTTCGTATCAGCAGAGGGAGACGGACCCGTCCAATATTCAACATGTCATATCAGAACCAGACGCAGCTGCAGACGTAAACATGCAGGGGAGCTCTCTCCCACACTAAGAGGTGGTGGTTCATTTGAACGTGTGAGTCAGCTCAGTCCCTGTGGGCCTGCAGCTGGAGAAAGTAGAGCGCCCCACCCAGCGGCACCAACGTCATGTGTGGTTGCAACTCCCCCCCCCCCCCCCCCGCCCCCTCCAACCCTCCCCTCAGCCACACTCCCTCTGCTCTATGCGTGCCGGACACCCCTCCCCTTCTCCTCAGGCTGTATTGTCCTCCACTCACCGAACGGAGTTAACTTTCAAACCCGGTGCCTTTCACTTGGAGCCGAAGAGCAACTAGTGCTGGGTCGCTACCGTCGGCAGCCAGATGCCCGTTTGTGGTGAGCGTGTTTTTATGATTGCACTGGAATGTGGTTCTCCGGTTAGAGCTGGTAGGTTACTGTAGATTCAGAGGGGAGATATTTTAATTGATATCTTGTTTGGAAAGACAACTTGGTGTGTGTGTGTGTGTGTGTTTCATCTTCGGTTGTTTGCTTTTTTGCGGTTAATGACTTTCATGTAATAGAAAAGCATAAACATGTCGGCGCTTGCTCTCGTGATCTTTTGAAACATCCCTCAGTGCTTTGTTTAAGACCTCGACAATGGTTTATCACAGTCGCTGACGTTTAGGACGAGACAACCTCACCGCGACATTAACGAATAATTAAGTTGTTGGATTGAACGGATGAGTGCATGTGTTTTTTTAAGGATTATCTAAGGTTATTTATTCAGCATGGGGATGGGATGTAAACATCCACACTTTTTGGTTGATTTGGTTGTACTAAGGTTCTTTTAGCACCTTTTCGTATGCTGGTTCATCAGTCAGATGTCGTATTCTGTGGGATTTCTGACATATGTAGGTCGAAATGGAGTTTACTTAACTTTCCTCTCCTCTCTTTATTGTCAGAGAAGTTGTCAGTCATTGTCCTATTTGAACACTCGGATACTCTTTTATTGTTATTGACTTTTCTAAGTGATACGAATAATTTGCCGATACTTCTGTGAGCCAGGTCTGGTTCCCTAAAAACAAACGGTGCGACGTATGGACCTGAAACACCCCTCATCGGACGCTGTGGGCCCCGGGGGCACGTGGATCTTTTGTCTGCCTATGAGATGCTCAGCGCCTGAGAAATGTGACACCGCACTCTCTCTCCTTTTTCAAGCCTCTGTGGTCGATGGCTCATGCTGCAGTTTTGGTTTGGAGACCCATTAATTACGAAGCAGGGAAATATATAAAGCAATATTCCCTCCCCTTTTAAAAAAAAACTGAATTGTCAGTATGAGACTGTAATGCATATTGTTTATTATTATTAACGGTCATGTGTACGTGCAGCGTGCCTAACATGCACTCGGGGTGGGGGGGTGTCCGTGCTATATCATGTCGCCGGGGTCACAATAGGCTGTTTATGTGGATCCGTGGCGAAACGAGCGCGTTCAGAGCCGCTCGGTCGGCCTCGTCTCTCGACTCCTGTGAAAAGCAGGGGGCCATTTTTTTCTCGACCCCGGGGGCACGTCATTCACCAAATGAATGGCCCTCTTTTTTTTTTTCTGGACAAGTTGAGCCAGTCACAGTCTGTCATGCCACGAGACAAGCGAGCCCACAGTATTGCTTTTCTCTGCTTTCAACGGGCACATTTGCATTTACCCTCGGGGTGTCGAGCATACGCAAAGCATAATAATAATTGTAGTAATCATGTGTGAAGCAGTTTATGGACATATTGGCCGGCTCTTATCGGACACGGCTTGTTTTTCCGTCTGTCCGGTCTTAACTGGTGGCTTGTTATCTTTTACATTACATTTCATTTGGCTGACGCTTTTATCCAAAGCGACTTATAATAACTCAGAACAACAACAATCAAGGAAGTACAATTTCTTCAAGAAAGCCAAACTACTACTACTACTTTTAATACTGTAATTGCTCATTTAAATCATCATTAATTCAAGCCATCTCAGGAAACCGGCCCCGTGTGTTGATTGTGGTCGAAAAAAATGTCACAAGGTCATAAAACTCAGCAAAAAATGATGTGAAATGATTTATTTGTCACACGGCAAAATGCATAAAAGTCCAAGTAACACAATGGTAGGAAACCGAAAGGGGTGACATCCAGGAGGACAAAGCCTCTGACTGAGTGGCTCTACTCGTGATTCACGGTGGACTGAACCGTGGCCTCTCGAGGTGCCTCTTGACGCCCGTTGGAGAGTCGTAGCTGCGTCACGCGGCGCTTCCTCCGGCCACGGGGTCGAGTCTGAGGAGGTGCAAGGGGGTCGCCGGGCAGGAAGACGACCGACTGGGGGTCGGGTGGGGGGGTCAATAATCACAGCTGGATGTCTCTGATGCGTTCACGCTCCTGGTGCTTAATCTCAGTGTTTCCTGGCTGTTTTGTTTTTGCTGGTGACAGAAACCAAAGCTCGGAAACAATGGACTTCATCGTCTCGGTGTTTACATTTATTTTAAATGCCTCTTTGTCTCCTCCCAGGATGGCTCGGTGGGGAACCTTGACGACCTGGCTCAGGAGTATTCTCAGTACTACGGCACCTCCCTCAGAGACGTGTGTGACAGGATGGAGGAGCTCCGTAAACGCAAAGTAGTGCAAGATGCCGAGATGGTAAACCAGTGGGTCTTTTCTTATCGCTCTAAACCGCAGGTCTTGAAAAGGAATTTACATTTTTGTGTTTTAAAAAAAAAAGTGGTTTCGTAATGTGGGATGATTCAGATGAATATTATTTCTATTTCTGTGTTATGGTGACACTGCGATTTACTCTTCTGTGCGTTTTCAGGGAACAGTTGACTCAGTGGCCACATCATTGCAGCTGCGCTCTCAGATCCAGGTGAGTGTGTCCGACCCCAGAAGAAGGCCACTTCCTCCCACGTGCGTCAGCAGACGGGCTGATAAGAGGCAAAAGGAATTGCCGCGTCATTATTATCTCGAGCGAAAAAAGAAGAAGAAGAAGAAGAAAAAAAAAAGTATAATGTGACTTGTCTGGAATGCAGTGAGCTGGCCTCGATTCTGTCTTCTAATGGGAATTCTTCCTAAAAGAATGTGACTAGTGGTATATGTGGGTTTGGTTGTTACCCAATTACAAGATGTATATTTCAAAAGTGCAACAAATAACGATAAATGACCTGAAACTCTTAATTGCAGTTGATTCAGTCTTTTTAAGCTATTTTGCTTTCCTTAAAGGATCATTTTTAAATTACCCGTTATACAACTATAACAACGCTTGTTTCATCTCCATTAGGAATCCCTTGGACTCAGCAGTACCATGTCCACACCAGAGACTGAAAGACGGTACACACAATATCCATAATAACTTCCTTTTGTGAAAGAAAGTTGGAAATTAGTATTTTAATGTTTATTTAGGCACCAGAAAGGCATCTGGAGTGAAGCATCAGTAAGAACAGGAACAGATGTGATTCATGGGGTATTTAGAAGCATGGCGGGGACTATTATTGTGTCCAGATGTTGTGTTGTGACTTTACAGATTACACTATAACCATTTAATATAAGTCATATTTACAGACGACACAAATATAGTTTTAATATAAATCATATCCCCTTTGGGAGCTGAACTGCGATCGCTCTTCCTGTGTGTTTCCTCTGCTTCCCGGTGCCCTCCAGTCAGTGATGAAGCATCCCTTTGTCACCTCTACACTTCCTTCCTTCTCTCCATTGTTTCCTTTGAGGGATTTCAAAGATTAGTCATGTTTCATCGTGAGTAAATGGTGATGACTCAGGATAAAGCGGCATTTTGATTTAATTAATCTGGTTGTTGCCTTTTTATGGATGTTGTAATGGTAAGAAACAGGCCTGTGAGAACATCATTGGAAACGTACCCCCTAGTGGCGCAAGTACATAATAATGCTGGAGAAACTGATGGCTACCAGCATTATAAATGCATTTAAATAACTTTACAGTATTATTTATTGTTTCCCACGAGAAGGGTTTTAAAGAGGGTAAAAGTGTGCTGATGCTACAACTCTTTAAATATTATGGTGTGTTGCTTTTGTAGATTTGTGTAAACAATGAATTGTTTTTTGAGCAGTTTCATGGTCCTTTTTTTTTTTTTTTTTTTTTTTTTGAAGGAAATGTAATTAATGTCTTTTTGACACCCCATAGATATTTGTGTACACTTGTATAGATGATTTTAATTTGGCAATGTTCAAGATTTAATCATGCAAAAACATATTCAGTGAATCCATTAGACACCGAGGGAGGGAGGGTGAAAGAGGCCGTTAAACCCTGCAAAACCCTGACTGGACATGAAAAAGGAGCCATTGTCCCCACGATGGCCGCAGAGCGCTGACCTCTGTTCACCGACCAAGAGCAGCCCGTCTTTTTGACCGCCCTGACTTCCTTTCACTGAGATGCTACTGTCATGAGGAAGAGTGCGCTTTTGTGATTTTTTTTTTTTTTAATTTTTGGAGTGGAGAGGGAAACAAAAAAAAGACATGTTGAGGGAGATGGTGGGATGGCAGGGAAAATGAAGAAAATAACGTTGACAACCAGGTACTGTTCTATTCAGGGCTCTGACTCCCCGTTTGAACTCCTAAATTAAGTGCATGTTTTTTGTTTTTCAGGTTTCCTGTGCACAAATCCAGCTCTGATGACGGATCAGGAGGTACGTTGAGGTTTTATATGAATGCCTTGTTTACTTAATTCTTCATTGTAAATACATTCAGGTTGATGTTTATATTCACAGCCTTTTTACACTAAACTAAGCCTACAGAAACGTGATTTTAATCCAGCATATTTCTTCTTTGGTGGTAGTAATGACGACGTTTAGTGACTCTTTTTAAACAAACACCTTTTTATGTTTGTATTATTGTAACCCAGGGCATAACCTAATAATACTCAGTGCAGGTTCTGGAGTTATCAACTGTTTACTTGTAATTTGATTATGACTGCTACTAAATTAAACCGAATTGTTGTACCGTTTAGGAAAATGGGATGGAAAGAGAAAGAGCAAGTCTTTTTGGCAGAGCTTTCGAAAGTCACAGAAAGGAGCGCTGCGTCAGATTTCAAAAGGTATGTTCAGTCGAGAGCACAAAGGAAGGGTCGCTCGTCAATTTATGCACGTCTTTTTGTCACGTGACGTTCGTGATTTTGTTTTTAATGATCTACTTTAACATGACAGGGGACGATGTTGGTTTTGTGGCCAGTGAAATCACCATGAGTGACGAAGAGCGTATCCAGCTGATGATGATGGTGAAGGAAAATATGATATCTATCGAGGAAGCCTTGGCACGGGTATGATGTCGTGCATCCCAAAACTCTCTTCTTTAACAAAACGTTGCAGATGAAATGGGTCAACACTTTCACATCTGACATTTCGAAGCCAAAATAATAATTCACTTATTCACGTAATTTTTTTTTTTTAAGTTGGGTTCATGTAAAATAAACACATTCTTTAGAAAATCTTGACATGATTGATCGAGGACGTTGTTTGTTGATTTGGCAAAGTAAAAAAAAAAAAAGAAAAAAAAAAGCATGTTATGGTTTGTGAAAGGAATAACGTTCTAATGTGGGCGTATGGTTAAAAACATTGTTTTATCTCAAGGATAAATAACACATCAACTAACTAACGGGGTCATCTCTTTCCGCAGCTGAAGGAGTTTGAAGTACAAAACAAACAGACGTGCCGGTCCGATCCCACAGAATGGGCCGATCCCTCCAGTCTCGCCACGAATGAGTCATTCAACTGCAACGTAAGTCTCCGAGCTCTCGTTCTGAGGGCATCTTGGACGCATTTTAACGTCGAATCGCAACTCCAGGCGGCGCGTCGGGGCCCCTTCTCTCCCAGTGCCAAGGCCACTGTTGACGGTGCCGCTCTCTTTTCCCTCTGTCACTGTCCCGGCGATGAACCGGGGGCCCCTCTAAAGCCCTTCAGCTCAGGGCCCTCTCCCAACTGCAGGGCACCGGGCAGACTTCTATTCATCACTGTCAAAGCGCTAACCCCCTATTGTGCTGCAGTGAGCGGCTGGATTCAGCACAGGCCCGGTTATGCAGGCCACAGCTCTTTTATGCACGGGTGAGGCGATTTAGGGGCTCAGGTCCAGGGCACTCTGTGTGTGTGTGTGTGTCTCCCCCCTGTTCTTTGAACAATAGTAATTATAGACCATCTCTACAAGCATTGAATTGTTGCTGTGTATTTCAAATCTGCTTTCATTTAGTTATTCGACGTCTATTCTGGGATGTGCATGCATACTGCTCATGTTTTGGTCAGCAGACTTAAAAAAACCTCAACATCTGTGACCCCCGAGTCTTCAAACGTACCATCGACTTTTTTCTCTAACCGTCGTTTCCTTTGAAGGTTTAAGGTGATTTCCAAGCAGCTAGCTTTTCGTTTTTTTTTGTTTTTTTCTTCCCACGAACAGAAAGCCTTTTTTTTCTCGTGCACCGTGCTGCAGAGTGATGTTTAGCATCAGTGTCATCACTGTGGTTTACAACCACATGTTTATTTTAAACTGCAAGTCGCTTTTACAGAATGCTCAGCCGGCAGCATCTGCATGCTCACAGACCTTATTATTATATATATATTATAATGTGTGAGCGCATGCACTACATCCGAGTATAAAGACAGTAAAAGTGTCACGTCACATCTCTTTTCATATCATAAATAATTGGCCTTACACCTGGTAACAGTGCACTACGTGGTAACGGTTTTCTGTGATGAACAATCCTTCTGGTCTCTCCTATCAGCCGTGTGACCTGTCAGACAATGAACAAGAGGAAACTGTGACGTTCAGGAGACTCCACAAGCTGGTCAACTCAACCCGGAAGGTGAAGAAGAAGCTGATCAGAATTGATGAGTCTAAGAGGCCTGGAGCCGAGGGTACTAAAACCATCTGACTTTATCTCCAAGATGTAAAAAACGTATCCGGTTTTCGAAGTAAAAGATAACGTATTGTTATATGTTTATAAAAAAGGAACACCGCAATTCTGACTGTGACGCAGAGTCTAGAGAAAATATCAGTAATTGTGCCCGATCTAATTATTGTTTGACTACAAATCTGCAATAACAGTATTTACTGTGTGTTTTCGCTAGTTTTGTAGTCTCTGTGAATATATGTTTAAGAATATCCTTTTTCCAGCACATTTGGAAATTGGCACGCTGGAAAAGCCCTGTTCAAAGAGCTTGTAGACTACGGGACTCTGCAAAACAACATAAAAAAAAAAAAACTGGTGACACCAGTGCTTTTTATGTTGGATTGGCAGCTTTTGCATCTATTAAATGATCTGAACGCTTTAAGATAATTTCCACCTTCACGAGAAGAATTTAACAGAAAGAAAATGGCAAACAAAGGCGATTTTAATTTGAGATTTTACTGAACTCATCTGCAGTTGCAATGAGGAGCAGCTGCAACCTGATATTTCATAAAAGTCCAACCTTATTTGTAGTCTTAAACTTAAGCATTTCTTCCCGTTTTACTTTAATATGTTGACCATTGTATTTTTACCTTCCTCCATTCTCCCCTTGTTACCCTCCAGCGAGCTTCATGATAGATGGTCTTTCTTTTGGAGATGCCAGTGCCTCGCTGTACTCTGACGTGCGGAAGAAGCTCGCCGTTTGCCCCGTGGACTCCCTGGCTTCAGCTCTGCGGGACCAGCTCACCTGTGACGGGGACTCCGACGGCCTGACCACCTCCCCCTCCTCCAGCAGCCTGGACACCTGCAGCAGCCAGAAGATCTTCCAGGCCTTCAGAAAATCCAGCGGAAGCCCCGTTCATCAGGAGAGTGCCGCGGCGGAGGTGAGGCCGGCCGCTGGAGGCAGTGGCTCCTCTTTTTCTGAAATGGAGGGTTCCAATAATGAGGGACCCCAAATCGCTCGCTCTGTGACCGACGGAGAGCTCCGTCACCGGATCCTCATCCCGCTCAGCCAGCATGGGGTAAGTAGTGAGTACATGGCAGCCATTGTTGAGATTGTTGTTGTCAGTAATAGGTGACTACTTCATAATAGTGGCCATGCTGTACTTTTTGTATAATACCCTCAACCGTTTTCTTTCTAATGTTAAGTTGGTGGTTCTGAGAATTGTTTAGTATTTTCCCCTCGTGGGATCTGTGGTGACCTGACCTGCTCCGGGAACTTATATGCCCCACGTTGCATCATAAAAATAATTTAAAGTGATGGACAGGTGGCCAGATGCACACTGGAGGGAACCCCCAACCTCACCTACATCTCTACTTATAAGTGTCCTGGTTGTGTTGTTTATTTGTTACAGAGAGCTTGTAGCTTTGGAGGTTTCGACCTGACAAACCGCTCACTGCAGGCGGCCATCTCTAACAACGACAACGTCGTACGTAGCCGTCTTTCTTCCTTTTTTTTTTTTAAATGTTCAAACACTGGATCAAAAATAAATAGATTTGTTTATTTTGCCTATTTTCTGCTTTTTGTGTACGGACATTAGAATAAAGACAGAGATGGTGTGAGAGATCCCGTTAAGTCTACAACAACATCTCGTATTTCCCTCGGCAAAAAAGTCAAGTCAGTGAGGGAAACCATGAGAAAACACATATCGAAGAGATACCACTGTTCTCTCTCTGAACAGGTATGTACAGTCGGTATCGTACAGCAGCATCTGTCAGCGCTACATGTTAATGTTGTGAATCTTTTGAAGCGTAGGTAACATTTATTTTTCTTCTGTGTCCTATAGTCGAGCCCGGACCGCACGTGCAGCTGCCCTCACTCGCCTCAGAAGGACTGCGACTCTTTGGAGAAACCCAAACTGAAGCCAGGAGGGTCTGTGGAAAGCCTGAGGAGTTCCCTCAGCGGACAAAGCTCCATGAGTAAGTCTTGTGTTTACACAGTGTGTACGTGCCGGATCCAAGCGCACTGCAAATACTTCAGTTTGTTTTAAGTTGACCTTGGAACACCAGATGGGTGGTGTTTATCGGAAAAGTGTTTCAGGGTCACCATTCGCTTTTTGAGATAGTCTAAACTTCCTTGTCTTGTTGTTTTTGTCTGTGTGGATAACAGCTGGCGGTTCAGTCAGATCTGGGTCTTGTGTGGTTAATTTGTCTTTTTTGTGGTTTGTGCAGGTGGTCAGACTGTCGGTACCACTGACTCCTCCAACAGCAACAGAGAGAGCGTGAAGTCTGAGGACGGGGAAGAGGACGAGCTGCCTTACCGCGGACCCTTCTGTGGGCGCGCTCTCGTTCATACCGACTTCACGCCCAGTCCCTACGACACAGACTCACTCAAGCTTAAGGTATGACCACGTGGTTATTTAGCCTGGGTGGATGACGCGTCGACGTAGTGATGATATCTTTTTAAGAAACTCGAGCTCCGCTTGGTCTTGCAGAGCGGAGACGTCATCGATGTCATTAGCAAGCCTCCGATGGGCACGTGGATGGGGATGCTCAGCGGTAAAGTCGGCACCTTCAAGTTCATTTATGTGGACGTCCTGAATGAAGAGGAGGTGAAGCCCAAAAAGACACGCAGGAGGAGGAAGGCCCGGCAACCCAAACCCACCTCTGTGGAGGACCTCCTCGATCGCATCAACCTCAAAGTAATAATCGACAGACATTTTCAGACATTAAATAAATGGGTTACAAGGTTTGGAAACATGAAACATGCTTCTTTTCTCATCTACAAGTAAAAATACTTATTGGCAGTAATGCCATTTTTTATTATGTATTTACCTTGTTATAATAATCCACCCTCCCCTCTCCACAGGAGCATCTTCCCACATTTCTGTTCAACGGCTATGAGGATCTGGACACATTCAAGTTGTTGGAGGAGGAGGACCTGGATGAGCTGAACATCAGAGACCCCAAGCACAGAGCGGTGCTGCTCACCGCCGTGGAGCTGCTGCAAGAGTACGATGGTGGGTGCCATATCTCACCTGAGCACTACATAAGACTCAAAACACGTTAACATATATACACACTATCAAACATGTAGAGAAGAAGATTGAAATAGTAAAAGGATGGAATACAGAAAAACCCTGCGAAGCCACATCAGGTTGATCATAAGGTGTGACTGTCTGCCCCCTGTTGGGGACGTTGTGCATTGCAGGCAGCAGCGACCCGGAGCGAGGCAGTCAGTCTGAAGGCTCCCAGGAGAAGCTGCTCCTGGACAGGCGTGGACTCACCGGTGACTCCCCGCGAGACTCCGGCTGCTACGAGAGCAACGAGAACCTGGAGAACGGTAATGACAGCCCGAGTCGCCCGTGAACACTGTCCACCTGCTCCGCTGCCCTCCGCTGCCTTCGGCCTTCACTAGAAACACTCTTCAGTCCTCGTTGATGCTCGAGCATTCAAAACCCGCCAAATTCAGCTTTCACGCTCTCCTGGAAAGACTCTGCTGTCGTCACATTCACTTCTGGTGCTCTGTTTTTTTTCCTCCAAGCATCTTCTTCTTGTTCTTCAAGTCATACTCTCCTCTGTTCCTGCATCATTGACTCCAACGGTTTTTGCGATCACCTTTTTTTTGTCTTTTAAGGGCTTTTGAGAACCGACGTCGCTCGCCTTTCTTTACAAGCATAACATTCTCAATACATCATTCAAAGGGTTCTCTGTTTATTACGGTACTAGAAAGTCCACCGACATATTGAACTGAGCTGTGACTTGAAGACATTTTTCACACCCTTGAACCAACGATATGTGGAGCGGCTTGTCGACTCACAGTTGAGTGGTGAGTTAGTTGTGTGGTGGATTTTTGCATTTGCTGAAAATGGTGACCTGAACCGACGTGTGTGAGAAGATTTACGTAGTGCTTAATAACAAACAACTTTATCAGTAATTGCAGTACATATTTACTGGGAATGCTTGCTTTATTCATAGCTATATGATTCCTATTGTGGTTATTTGGTTTGGCTTCTGTCTTAAAACTGTCAAAATGGGAAGAGTTGTGCTTATTGTAAGTCAGGGTTCTTGTGAATGTCAAAAAGGTCATGTGGTTCGAGAACTGTGTCAGATCAGCCACACGTGTACAGTGTATTGCTCTCAAGATTTTTGCCGTTTGTGTGTATATTTTTTTAGCCCAGTCAAATATAATATTGCGCAATATTTTATCATGTGCCTGAAAAACTGCATAATACAGAAGAATTAAAGTATATACGAAATAGCATAATTCTACTTGTTAAAATATGGCATTTTGTATAATTGTAAATGCACTAAAAAGCGGACTTAAAGCAACCTTTTCAAATTGGTTTAACACTTAAGGTCAAAGTTAAACTCATTCTAACACTTCTGAAGTGCGGCCGGTCTGAAGTCTCATTTTCTGAAGTGTGCTTCTGTCACGATTGGTTGAGCGTGAGGAATAAATTGCTCCATGCTTTACTTGACTGCTCGCCTTCTTTTCTTCCATTTCGTCATTCGTAGCACACATTTAGATTTTAGTTTTTGTACTTTTCCCAAATCTCACTCTTTTCCAACACTGAGCGCTCTGCTGGTTTTTTTTGTTTTTTGTTTTTTCCTCTTTAAGCCAAATACATGTCACAACTGACCGGCACCTTCATGATCTGCACACGCTCCACTTGTTTATTTCAGGAAGGGACAAAAAGACGTCTTCACCCATGAGCAGGTCCTCCTCCGGTTTTGAGTCAAGCCACCTCCCGTCCCCAGAGTACCCTGCTCCCCCCCAGACCCTGACCTCCACCAGTGCTAGTAAGACTTCACTCCAAAGTAAACCGGGATACCTGCTCTGTAGCTTATCCCCACTAAGACCCCCGGAGACCAGCTTAAGTCTCCGAAGCCCGGCAGAAGGTCATCTTCCCGGTGGAGCCACAGCGAGGAGTCTGAGAAGAAACCCGGCGCCAGGTCTGCTGAGGCGGAGCGTCTCTCTGCCGGTCCTCAGAGCGCAGGAGAGGAAACTCATCGACCCGAAAAACTGGAATCTGACCACCGGCGTCAAGACTGAGGCGAGCAGACGGCACTCGGTAGACTCTCAAAAACATTGTGCGCTCATGTTTCCGTCCTCCCGATCTTCAACCGCACCCAGCGCAGACACAGCAAATGTGTTTCCCCCTAAACAAGCAGAAACAACACAGACCACACACTTCCAGCTGCCGCCCACAAATCCAGCAGAAAGTTCCAATCGTCCTTTAACTCCACCTTCCTCACCGAACCCAGAGCCCGTACGAACAGAGACCGCCTGCACGTTCAACTACACAAATCGCGTGTCGTCCGAGGACAAGAAGAGTCGTTCAGTTTCAGCTAATTCTGAAGCCCGCCGGCTGAAAATAAAAAGAAATTAGACGACGACCGTAAACTCTGTAAATCTGAGTTCCCTGGCAGAAGAAAAGGCTCCAGGTCCACAGTGTTGATCTGAAACTGGAGCCACTTTCTGACGGACTGTCGGCCTCAAAAGCAAATTAACTGTTACTCTACCGATGTTAATTGCAGCTGTCGACCATCTTAAAACCATGTGGGTTTTTTTTCACACGGTTTTAAAGAAGCAGTGTGTAGGATTCAGTGCCCTCTAGCTGTGAAGTTGCATCATTGCAACCCAATGTTTACTTTGTGGTCGTCATGGATACACGTCTCGTTGTCAGATGTTTCCATTCAGCCGAATCCAGTTTGTCCAGCAGTTACTCAAACATCATCATGGTTCATCAAACAATGCCTTTATTAAATCATTATTCATTTAAATGTTTTTAATCTAACTGAAGATTTTTTTAATTCAGTTTTAAACAATTTTTTTCTTTACAGCTGGAAAATACTAAATATCACAATGTAGTTGATACAGTAAACTACTGGCAGTTCTCATCAGTATTTCTCTGTTCATTCATTTAAGTCATAAAGGTTTATTTCATATATTCTTTGTAAAAATGCAAACAATGTTGTTAATTACTGTTCAACTTTCACATCAATAAATATTGGTATATTTCAATTAAGTTTAGCACAGTAGATCTCTGTAAGGCAACTGTATTCAAAAACATTTTTAAATGTTATATATTATTCTCTCATAACCAGTGCCAATTGTTCAGCAACATATATTTTCACATACTTTTTTTTCTTCTCGTCACACTATTAAATGCAAAACCTTGTTGATTTAGTTGTCCATCTTCCTGCCAAGATGTTTAAGTTTAAAGATGAGTGTTATTGCTTAAAGCAGAATTCAGTGGCAGACCTGGCTCACAGTTTAGCCTGTGGGAGCACTTCATGAAGGCTCTGCCTCACCAGCCCCAGTGCGTCCAGGGCGGTTCCCCAGGCCAGGGTGACTCCCGAGGCTCCGTGGCCGTAGTTGTGGACCACGGGAACCCTGCGGCCCTGCAGCTGCACCGCCTCCCGCTCCACCCTCGGATTCCTCCTGCTCGGCCTCAGACCGACCCACTCGTCGAGAACTTTGGCTTTGCCGATGGACGGCTCCAGCCTGCCGCAGCGCTCCAGGATGCTCTTCGTATCGCCTTCGTCCACTTCTAGCCGCCAGTCCCCCTCCTGCCTCGTGCCGCCTATTGTGACGCAGTGCATGCCGGGGTAGATGTAGGTCTTTCTGTCTGCATCCTTGATGAAGTGGTGCAGCCAGGGGGCCTCCACCTTGAGGACCTGACCTCTGATGGGGTGCAGCTCGTTGTCACCCACCAGCAGTTTGGAGCCCAAACCAGAGCAGTTGACAATGACGTCATAGCTGTTGCTCAACTCCTGCAGACTGTTGGCCTTCCTTTGTTCCACTTGACCTCCAGCTCTTCTGAACCTTTATCGACATGTAAATTGAACTGTAATTATCTGAATTTAAAACTTTTAGGAAAAGTAATAATGACCCAACACCTTTTTCGACCTGACAAAGTTTAAGATGGAAGACTAACCTCTTCTCGAGCCACGGCAGGTAGCTGGAACATTCACATTTAATGGTGGTGAACGCCTGTCCGAACTTGTGATCCGGAAACCTTTTCAATTCGCTGTCCGTCATGAACCGAAAGCCGATCACGAGCTCTGACCAGAAGGGTTTCTTATCGGCCGAAGCGTCCTTGAAAATTTGCCAGCTGGAAAATAATAAAAAAAACAACGGATGCAAAATTATCTATTTTAAAAGTAAGTTTTTTTTTTTATTTTTTTTATTTTTTAGACCTGTATAACAATAGTTACCCGGAGCTCAGCATCACTCCAGCTTCCGGTGAGTGTTGGGATTGAGCAATATCCAACAGGTGATCAAAGCTGGACTTGAACCAGCGTCTTTGTCTTTCCACGGGAACATCTGATGGAGAATCAAATCCCTCATTTACAACAAGCAAAACGGTGTGCTACGTGTAGAGGGCGAGGGGGGAATATGAGTTTAGGATAAACATTACAAATTATAATTATACCGGTAGATTTGTACTGTCTTGAGGAACAATTTGAACAAGTTGCGTGTACCTGGAAACTCTGCAGGAAACAGGATCCCAGCGGCTCCATCACTGGTGGTGTGTGGACTGAACTTCTCAGCCAGCAGCGTCACGGAGCAGAAGGGGAGAGCCTCGGCGACGCAGACGGCAGAGGACAAGCCGACCACACCCGCTCCCACCACGACGACCCGCGCACGCCTCATCCTGCACGGGCCTGCGTGTCAAACTGCAGGCGAACGGGGAGAGAATCGTTTAAAATGCTGCAAGACGACTTTTGATTTGACTTAACCACACCCACGAGCCTTATACCTTGAACTGACTGCTACGCCACGAGGCCTCAACTCATTGTAATCACGCGTCGCATAACCGATTGTTCCTGCAGTTTCTAATCTTCTGCTGTTTGACTTTTCTTTGATGTTAAATTGGGTCATTTTGTTGTTTCTATTCAACAATTATCCACAAACATAAAGACGGCGTTGGCTGATTTTTTTATTCTATCTCTTCTTCCTGACTTTGACGATTTTCAGATCAATATCGGATAGCCTACCATGAGTAAGGAGCAGCCACAGCAATGTAAAAATAGTAAATTATCATTTACAAAATCAAACATTTAAAATGAAAAGTATCATTAGTAGTATTTTTTTTTTTACAGAAGACTGGCCATTGTTTTATTATATATGATCAAATGTCTGTTACTGGTGCATAAAAGTGTAAACAAACAATCTTAATGTTATAGATTGTGGTCACGCTTTTTTTCTTTAGTTTGATATGTACTAATGTATCATATTTTCTATAGGAATCATTCATAATGTGTAATATTTTAATCTGCACTAATAACTTTAGCTGTTGAATAAATATAGTGGAGTGAAAAGTACTATATATTTCCCTCATTAAATACGCTCAATTTTAAAGTGGACTGAAAAATGGAAATACTTTATCAGTTAGGTGCAGAGGGATGTCAACAAAGAGCAATGCCGAAAATATAAAAAAAATAATCAATAGCTTCTTGGTGGTGTAGTGTCACCCTTCATTCATCAATGGGCTCCTTTGGTATTTTAATAAGGGGGAGCCCATTAATGTAGGAAGTTGTCTTTCTCACATGTTATAACAGTTATTGCAAATAGAAATTCACAATAATGAATCAAAAGCACATTTTTCTATAATAGCTGTTGCAGTACAACCGAGAGGAGCACCCATTGATACAAGAGGAGCACCCATTGATGTATGCAGTGATTGTGGTTACAATAACAATGGAGCTATTGAATATAAGTGTGTAGTCTTTTCGGCATTGCGCTTTGTAGACGGTGCCTGCGCATGCGCCTCACAGCCGGCTGCACATTGAGACCAATGGTCTCTTTCCAACTTTACCAACACATATTGTTAGTTTATCATCAACCTGAGTCATGTGAACATTTGGTATTATCCATGTACTTGCAAGACACCTCCGATCTGACACATGCAACCCCACCAAGACTAATTCCTCCCACGCTTTTTAATATCAGTTATTGAGAATGTTGCGTCTTACATAAGTGTCTTAAAAAACAATGATTGTCGTGCGTCGTTTACCTGTTATGGCGATCACGATCTCGAGCTTCGAGTTTAGTTTATTTTCTTCTGTCGTTAAACGTGCGTGCAGATCCTAAAAGAAAGTATCCGTGGGCAACGAGGATCTTTTATTCCAACTCGCTGTAACGATTTTAAACGGACGTCCTAAATAAAATGGTCGTTGAACGCCGACTTCACAACAACACCTGTATTGAAGATGCTCTTTTGACACACACAGTAACGCAGCCCTGCGTGAATCTCGTTGGAATCTCAGCTCTCGCGACAACTCATTCGCAGTCCCCCTCTCCGGCCGAAGTGGAAGGTAAGGTCCTAAAAGCTCACTACTGTGTTGAGTTACCCCGCGCGCGCGCGCGCGCGTGTGTGTGTGTGTGCACGCCGAGGCTGTTACAAATAGAAACGTCCTTGGTGTAACGCACTATTTCATGCGCGGACGTTGTTACTTCCGCGTGTTTCTGACGCGCAGCGGCTGCATTGTGTGTGTGTGTGTGGGAGACGATAGCACGTTAGCTTGCTTGCTAACACTCAAGTTGTTCCTGCGGGCTTCAGCTGTAGTTTTGAGACCAAACACGAGTTAACGTTGTGTGAACGTGGTGGCGTCAGTGCGCGATACTTTTAGAATAACGTGCACGAAGTCATGAGAGGTATAGTCGCGTGGATGTGTTTGCAAGATTAATTGATCGATCAGCCATTGGCAATGTTGGTAATAAATGAATGGTGTATGTCATTTATGAGCAAAATAATTCCTAAAACTGGAGATTTTCTAACTTGCATTAAATTATTTGTGTTTCGGACTATCTGAAAATATATTCACTTTACATTGATAGGAAAACAGATCATCTTTCATATAAATGAATCAAAATGATAGATTATAAGATGTGTTGTCGATCAACCAACCAATGAATCGAGTAATAATGGCATCACTAAACTACAGCATTAATTATTAGTTCCAGCCTTAAAAAAAAAAGACAGTTCATTGATCAAGTTGGAACTCTAAATGCACAGAAGAGTGCCTGTTTCCTTTTTCTTTCTCTCTCTCTGCCACCCTGTTTTAATAGAGTCCTTTCATTGCCGGCAGGAACACGAGTGACCGTTAGGAGGAGAAGATGTCCCAGAAGGCCACAGACACGACCTCGTCGCCCATGGCCCTCCATTCAGATTCACACAAGCAGAGCATCCTGAGCAAGTTTGACACGCTCAGGAAAAGGGACCTCCTGTGCGACATCACTCTGGTTGTGGGAGACGTGCAGTACAAGGCGCACAAAGCCCTGCTGGCGGCGAGCAGCGAGTACTTTTCCCTCATGTTCACGGCAGAAGATCAGATCGGCCAGTCGACCTACCGGCTGGACGGCATGGCGGCCGAGACGTTCGCGGCGGTGCTGGATTTCATCTACAGCGCCCGGGTGTCGGTGGAGGAGAGCGCCGCGGAGCAGCTCCTGGCCACGGCTCGTCTCATGGAGGTCAACGACCTCGTCCAGGTGCTCGCTCGACTCTCGCACTCGACTGCGGCGAGTAGAACCGGGGAGGTAGAGGTCGACCCGGATCTGTTGTCGAGATGCAAAAGAGGACGGCCGAAGAAAAATGTGCCCGTGACTCAGAGCTCGGAGGAGAGGCTGGCCGGACGCGGGGACCGCGACGATGATGATGATGATGATGATGGAGTTGGAGAGTCGCCTGCTGCTAAAAACGATGCCTATTGCAACTCGGGAGGCAACCAGAGCCGGAAGAGCAAACGCAAAGTCAGGCCGCCGGTGAAATACAAGGGCTACAAGGTGGGCAACGACACAGCAGGGGGGGAGGAGCCCGGGAAGAGGGGCAGGAAGAGGAAATACCCCGACACTGAGCCCCGATGCGAGGACTGTGGCAAAGTGTTCAAAAACCACCTGTTTTTAAAGATTCACCAGAGGACTCACACAGGTAATGTATGATGTATGGCTCAATAATCCTCAGAAACATGTTGTGCTGCCAATCATAACAATTTAAATATATATATATATGACTGCTAGTCATAAACGTGTGTAGTATGCTATAAAAAGTAATTGGATTTACATCAGGTTATTTAGATCTTATTGGGCTATTAGATTCATCCAAAAGGTAAACCCTACATATTTTTCTCCAGGTCAACTGTAAAAGGCCGCTGGTTTGAATTGCAGCTCATTTGTTTTTAGTTTTTTTTTGGTCTAGTTTTCATACTATTACTTATTTAGTTTCATCCCTAATTCCCCTTTAACATACAAGACCGAAGACTCGTAAGAAAGATGCTTCCTACTGTAGATTGTTATATTCACGCTCACTCACAGACGATCAGATTCCCCTCAGTGTTGCTCCTCCTGTAGGTGAATCTACCTGCATGCGCCCCACCCTCACTGTATTTCATCTTGGTCTCCCCAGGAGAGAAGCCTTTCCGGTGCCTGGTCTGTGGGAAGGGTTTCACCCAGAAGCACACGCTGCTGGTTCACCAGCGCATGCACACGGGAGAAAAGCCCTTCGTCTGCACCGTCTGCGGCAAAGCGCTGTCCACCAAACACGCCCTGCAAGAGCACATGAACCTCCACGAAGGTATTCAGTTAGTCCTTCACTTGATATTCTTAGGATTTCACCCAATGCACTGTGTATTTAGTCATTATTATCTTTCAATGTGTCATAAAAGTACATATGAATCCTGTTTTAAACTAGAAAATTAAAGTAGCAGTAAAAATCTGCATTTTCAGAAGTCAAATTAATATGGATGACTCTGGAATTGTTTGATTTATTCCCACTAAACATGTCGGTCCTCTTTACCTGTGTCCTCAGGAGGAAAATCCTTTAGCTGTGACAAATGTGGGAAGACCTTCACCCAGAAGAGGCAGCTCAAAAGCCATTACCGAGTTCATACAGGTGAGAATCGCTGCAGCACACGCTCATTATCAAAAGTCACCCTAAAAGCATAATAATGTTGTTCTTGTTCTTAATTAAAAAGGCAAATCTCTGCCAGAATGTGCTCAGTGTCGTCACAAGTTCATGGACACGGCTCAGCTGAAGAAGCACCTGAGGACTCACACAGGTAAAGTCAGAACAGCTGTTGAAACGACACAGTTCTGTGGAAGTACTTGATGACATCACTGCTGTCCTTTTACAGGTGAGAAGCCGTTCACCTGTGAGATTTGTGGGAAGTGTTTTACAGCCAAGAGCACGCTGCAGACTCACATCAGAATTCACAGGTGAGAAGAAAATATTGGACCCGAATTATGAACAGAAGAGGAAGAAGTATTCAGATCTCTTTCAGTAAGAATGTTGTGTTCAAATTCCTACATGAAAAGGAGAATCAAAAAAGTATATTTGTGATCTGCCTGAGCAGTTTAGAGGAGAAATGTCTCCATTTGGTGGACATCCGAAACGTGACAATAATCTTTAAGGTGTCGAATTTTATATTCTTTTATATAATGTAAATCTTCGACTTGGAAGTAACTTCAAACCAAAGCTGTCAAGTAAATATTGTGGAGCAAAAAGAGCATTTTTATTGTATTTTTAATATACAATTATGGATTGAAGCAGCTTTAACACTGTAAACAAACTTTCTACCTTTCAAAATGTCCTTTTCTTTTCTCCCAGAGGAGAGAAACCGTACGACTGCACCATCTGCAACAAATCCTTCTCGGACCCGAGCGCCCGGCGACGACATGTCGCCTCCCACTCGGGGAAGAAGCCCTTCACGTGCTCCTTCTGCAGCCTCTCGTTCACGCGCCTCGACAACCTGAAGACGCACATCAAATCGCACAACAAGGAACGAGCGAGCGAAGCGGCGCCAGAGGAGGAGGCGCGCGGCGTCCTGCAGCTGCAGCAGTACCAGCTGCCCTCCGGCTCGGAGCAGGAGATCCAGCTGGTGGTGACGGGAGACGTGGACAACATCAACTTTGTGCCGGGTCAGAACCAGGAGATCATCATCGCCACAGAGGGGGACGCGGCGGACTCGGCCCACCCCAGGCTCACCCTCCTGGCCCAGTCGGCGCACCAGAACGTGGCTCTGGTCGCTCAGGACCAGAGCCCCCAGATTCAGACTCTCAGCATGCTGGATGGTCACATGACTCACCAGCCGGAGCAGATGCACGTCATCACCCTGAGCAAGGAGGCGATGGAGCACCTGCAGGCCCACCACGGGCCCCAGCGGCCCGTCCAGCAGCTGCAGGTGGTGCACCAGCCCATCCAGCACCTGGCCGTGGCTCAGGGCCCGCTGAGCCGGGAGCAACGCGGCCAGGCCATTCACATCAGCAGCCAGAGCAGCCAGCCCATCTCCATCAGCCAGACCCACGAGCAGATCTCCAGCCACCACATCCAGGGCCAGACGTTTCAGATCCAGGCCGGGACCGTGTCCTACCTGTACACCACCGGGCAGGAGAGCTGAGTGCTGCTCCCTTGTATTGTTATTGGGCTAATGGGCGCGCAAAATGGTCATAATCCAGTTTTACTGCAGATTATATACAATGACAACTTTTATTTTTCTTTTACTTCTCGTCAGATTTACTAGTTGAAGGTTACAAAAATCCAATTACAATATTAAATTGGCTAATATTCCCTTTTTACATACACTATTTTTGATGAGGAGCCCTTGCATTAGTTTTTTTAGGGATTCTACCAAGCAGAAAAATCTACATCTGAAACAAATGTCAATCAATATTGTGTTGTATGCAAATATCGACATTTTGAAAGTGAAGTTGGGCACATTTGTCATTACAAAGGTTTCCTCTCAGGTCTTGGATGGATGTAAGTCTTTGAAAGACAGACAACTTAAATCCATTCCAGTTCACCATCTCATGCAGGTTTTGAAACCATTGGTTTAATATATTAATTCATCTGAAGACCTGTAATATGCTTTAAGAAATGGTCAGCAGTAAAGCAAAAATAAGCTTTTTGGAGAAAAAGAAAAACATGTTAAATCTAAATAATGGACTGACACAATATCTTGTTTTATTGGGACATTTTATTTTCTATTGATATAAACAATTGTATCATTATTAATTTCACGTGAGACTGAAAAATTTATCAAAGCAGCATAATGATGTTAAGGGAAGACGCATGTACAGTATATGACTGGAAGACATTCTTAAATATTATGGATAATAAAATGCCTTGTTGAATGACTATTACAGCCTAGCGTCAACAATAACAAAGATGACCAGGTTAACTCACTAACTCCTGAGATTTAAAAGTGAATCAGAGAAAAGTTGGTAAACAAGTTGTTGTTGTTGTTCAGGATGAGTCTCTCCGGTCCGGTGACGTCGCAGTCGGGACACGCAGACGAGACGGTTCCTGAAAGGAGGATTTTAATAGATTCATTCTGACAGCTTGACTCTCACTTCACATGTTGAATGTATCTTTCAAAACAGATTTCTTTTAGAAGATAAAAAAAAGAAGCTAATGTTTATGTTGAGTTCTTTCTTTCCCTTTTTAGAAACTGTCATTGGCTGAACAATCGTAGCATTAAGGTCCATTCACGAGCTTTCGATCGGATCCCATGAACTTGCTCAGTATTCGACATGTTTTACTGACCCGCTACTAATTATTACACACTCTACTACGACTTGTGGTATTCTCATGACATACGTGGTACATACACATGATCTCAGGCTCACTCACTGCTTTAGCTCGGTCTATTCTTGTGTGGGAGCGGCTCCCGGCTGGTTCTGCTCTCTGGACTCGTGGCTCTGCAGCCGAGTCCTGAAGCACGGCGCAGCTTGTGAGGCCGGACTGCTGCCGACTGACCCGCTGCAGACCTGAGACGGGGGGGGGGGGGGGACCGAGACCGAGCCTTACTCGGTGAAGTTATCAGTATCTGGATGACGTGATGGTTTTAAATCTGCATGAGCAAGCTAGGAATCATGGGATAAAGATGTATTTCCTATTATCTGCTTCACTGCTGTGAGATGGAGGTCAGACTAAGACTCCGTGGTGGTGCAGTACCTGCTGAGGGACTTGTAGTCCTCCATCTGCTGACTGACGGCTTATGATAAGACCTGCTTGGCCCTGTGAAAGAAGGGAAACGTCAGGTCACAAATATTTAAAAAGGGTTCTCATGAAACCGTTAATTTGAGAAACTGGTATCGAGAGGCCCGCGGTCCACCTCGGTTATGTACCCGTTGTAGAAGCTGATCCCAGGTCAGTCACCCGGTTCTGCAGTCTGTTCACCTGCTGAAAGGCTTCCTGTTTGAGGCTGAGCTCCTGTTGAAGCCGACTCCGCACCTGCAGTCCACCCACAGGGAGTACGCATGCAAAAACAACACCAAGTCAGAGGTATATTATTTATTATTTCTCATTTTGGTCCAGACTGACATGTTTTAACAACTATTGGATGCATCGCTATGACATCTTGTACAGAGGATGCTTACTACTAATTAGATTTCCTCCATCATCCCCGCGAGGCTGACATTTGTGGTTTTGAGTTTCACAAGCGGATCATCTACAGACCTGTCGCATCTCTTTGGCGCTGCGTTGTCGGTGCAACTGATTCATCCGGCTGCCTCGGTCCAGCTGCCCGCTGAGGACCCGGAGCCGCCTCTCCCGGTCCTCCATGGCGGCTCTCATCCGTTCCAGGCTCTGCGCCCGATAGCCGTCCAGCTCCTGCCTGCTGCGGGCCTCCTGTGCAGACTGACGCCTGGCCAGCTGGAGCTCCTCGGCCTGAGTGTTCAGTGAATTCATTAAAAGGCTGCGCAGCTGCTCTCCGACTCTCAGGGTTTGACATGATGGCACAGCTCTTTTTGTATTTAATATTCTTTCTCGGTGCATTTTTAAAGATGCCATTCCACAAGTTTCCTTTCGAGCTGTTATTGTTTAAAAACTTTAAATGGTTCCCAGTCAAGTTGAGTATCAGGATCATTAAAAAATAAAATATACCGTCCTCCACAATAAGCTACAGAAATAGTGACGAAGTGGATACACTGTGGTTCAAAACTTCTAGAAGTCTTATCTGCGTGTAGGTCCGCTCTACACTTCCTGTTCGGTACCTTCCTGCCGAGCAGCGTCTTGGTGCCGCTGCACTCGGCTCGGCAGCAGGTCAACGCCTTCCTCGCGGCCTCCAGCTCCTCCTGCAGGATGATCACCTCTTCCTCCGAGGTCATCTTCACTCTGAGGGCGTCGCTGCGACACGCAATCTCCCTCTGGACGGAATTACAACAAACAAACAAAACCCGTTATAACCAAGGTAATATATGGCAGTAGGATAAACACAAGGAAGCGCAGACACCATGAAGATAAAGATGATACATTTTCGGGAGGCGATGACCTGCTGAGTTTCCAGCAGCTGCCGGCGAAGCTTCTCGTGGTCGACCGCCTGCCTCCAGCGGCTCAGAGCCTTCTGCTGGCAGAGCAGCGCGGCCAGCCGGCTGTTCTCCCTCCTCAACTCGTGCACTTCTTCTTTCTGACAAAACGGGCAATATTTAAGTTTAACCTGCACGTTTTAAAGTGAGTTAGCGAGCCAGTACCGCGTTGCTCGTACTGTACCTTTAACTGTGCGAGTCCATCGCCGTCCTTGGTGCAGCCGTGCTTCTTCCTCAGCTTCAGGATTCGGTCCACTCCCTCGCCTCGAACCCTGTTCACCATCTCACTCACATCCTGCTGCATCCGCCGGCGGTACTCGTCAAGCCAGGCCTGAGACGCAATGAGGGACGAATACAAGTTCTAACCAGCTCAAGGGACGCAGAAGATTAAGAATAAGATGGGAACTGGACCATTACAGATACAGAACATTTACTTTGGCATGGGACCGTTTTAAAGCAGGTCTAAAGTATGTATTATAGTACTAACAATGTAAATAAAATAAAAATAAGTCGGTCATTTCTATGAATTTGTTTGTTGAATGGCAGGAAACCTGTTTAGCATCTGAATACATTAAACCAAGAGAAACTCCTACACCCTGCGTTTACATTATTTCAATATTATAAAAGAAATTTGGGGTTGAATGTTTAAGGTCAGATTTCTCACCTTGAGCTGGATGCAGGTGGAGAAGAGGTGGCGGACCAAAGGGTCGTAGCGTTCCTTAAATCTGAGGCCGAGTTGCTCCTCCAGAGTTCTCCTCTCGTCTTCCAGGTGAGCGACTCGGGTCTGCAGCGCTGAGATCTGCAGCATCATCCCACGACATGCAACGTCCACCTGTGGCCCAGAGCCATGAGGATTCATTCTGATTATAAACATGAACAATATAAACGCTATCAGTACAAACTATATCTTCTTCATGACGAGGCACGAAATTGTCGAGCTACTAACTTGTGTTTTTACTGCGTTTGTCACCCAGATGTATCCCCCTCCCCCCGCCCCCACACACACACACACACACACACACACCTTGAGCCCTGCAGCCTACGTTCCTTTGAGTAAAATACTTCCCAGCAGCCTCTGCTGTGCTGCTTTCTGGCCAACAGCAGCAGGAGATACACGTGTGTGAGCACAAAGCAGCTGGAAGTGAGCACGGACCTCAGATGAGGATCTGAACGCCTTCATCTCACATAGTTTCCCACATATGAGCCACACACGGTCTTTTGTAACTCCAGTTGTTACCTCTTTGTGGGAGTCGCTGGTCGGAGAGTCCCGAAGAGTCTTTAAATCCTGAGAAACGAGTCACACGACGCATTACGGAATAATAAAGTCAGGATTCGTGCACCAAAAACTAATCATTCTACAATCAAAACACGAGCCTAAAGTTAGTGAGGGCATAAAAATGCACTCTATTGACGCGTACCTGCTCGCTCCGATACAGCAGCCGAGTCTCGTGCTGCAGGATTTGTTCATAGAACTGCGAGTAGAGCAGAAAGCTGCGGCGCTCTCTCTCCGCCAGGGAGCAGCCGAGGAGAGCGAGGCACCGCTGGAGGCGATGCGGAGAGACCGTCAGCTGAAGGACAGAAACACTCGGGGGTCTTAATACTCGGCATGGAAACATCTGGACTGTGAACACCTGTACGGCGGAGGTAACACACAACTGGAAAGGGAGCAAATGTACGTGAAGGAACACAGAATTACAGCTTTTAGTGACGTCAGCAAAACTGTAATTCAGCAATACGTACATTCCCATATTTGAGGTGTAAAGGTAAGAAAATGAGGTAAAAAAGTAAATATATTATTTTTTAAATGGACTTCTGAGGATCCATTTTTAAGTATTTTCAGGAGTCACACATATCTGTATTAAGAAAAGGTATTTTTCCATGAATACAGATGTTATTAGAAGGTATTTGCGTGGAGCCACCCTGTGGTTATTGTCCATCACTATGGTTACCTGCCCCTCGGCTTCCTCCGCTCCCTCCATCAGCTGCCGGACGAACGTTTCCACGATCTGCGGCCGCTCGGGGGTCAAACTGTATCTCAGCGGGGCTTTCGTCCACAGCTCTGAGCACACGCAGGAGGTTTTTTTTATCGCGAGTGCAACTCTCTCCCGTATTAATGAAGTCCTTGAAGGTAGCGATGGGTATCATGGGGGGTACCTGTAGGGAGGCCAGCGTCCTGTCTGGTCCGCTCTGAAACCGCCAGCGTCAGCTCTCGGTTAACCCTCCTCTGCACCGCTCGGATCATGTCGCACTCGGTGCTCTCCAACAGACTGTGAAGCTGAGAGGATGAAGGTGTTATTACAAATACATGAGGCAGTAGTCTATGCAGTGAAGTAGCGGTACTGTACCTGCCAGGCCTTCACATCCACCTCTGAAGCTCCAGGTGGAGGCAGGAGGGACCGACCGCCGTACGTCGAGACCTCGTAGTCGCGCTCCGTCCCCATCTGTTGAGCCAGAGCTCTCATACTGGGGTGAAAGATCTCCGCTCTGTAAAGGAAGCGCAGCCCACATTAAAACGGGGCATTTAAAACGATTACTGTTATAGGCACGAGATGTTAAAAAGTAGAGATTCGTCGGGTCCGTACGAGGTTCTTTTAGAAGCCTGTTTAGGAGCTTTTGATCGTATCACATGAGCTTCATCAGAAGTTTAAAAGGAGTTTGAGGAACTTTAAAAAAAAAAAAAAAGGCATTAAATTGTCCTACGGAAAAAAAGGGGAACATTTCCACAATTCTATGACAACTGGACAAATGTAGAAACCGTAATACGAATAATAAGAATTAAAGCTACCACGGAAAAAGAGGAATAAACTAAGCAAATAAGGCCTTTTTTTTTTTTAATCATACATGGTGGCTGCCATCTGATCCGAGGTCAGCTCAGCAAACTGACACAAAGCTGCCTGAATGTAAGTCCCTGTTTATGAACTCGGCACCTGTAGAGTTTCACAAACTGCTGACACGAACTGGCCGTCTCGAACGCCCGAGCACCCAAACGCCTTCGAGTCCAGATCTCCTTGAACACCTGAAGCTGCTTCGTCAGCAGGAGGAACCCTTTCAACACGGACTGGACTCGGACTGGATCCTGAAGAAGAGGAGCAGACGGACCGGTCTTCCTCTTTTCTTCCTCAGCTTCCTAAAACAAAAAGACAAAAAAAAACATAGTTGCATAACGTAACGGACGACAATAGAACTGTGTGTGTTGTAGTCACATTTAAAGTATTATTTACCGTTGGTATATACAGATAATCCAAGCTCGTCTCGTTTGCCTGCTTATAAAAAAAAGTATTTCACCTCATCATTGTGCAGAGGGTCATCCTCGTTGCCACGGAGACGAACAGGCCCCGCCTCCCTTTCACTGTTCAGGACGTCCTCCAGGAGCAGAGACACCCCGAGCATCGCCGCGTTGGCCTGCAGTCGGCTGCGATCGCTCAGCCCGCTCAGACACAGCTGCACACAAACATCTGCATTGTTTTCCGTTTGTTTACATAAAAAGAGACACACGATTAATAAGAGCCGTCTCTCTCTCTCTCTCTCTCTCATTCTGCTTCCACGCAGCACAATTTTTCCAAATAACCAGAAAGAAAAATGCCGTGAGCAAATCTAAAAGTAGAACTACGGACTCCCAGTTTTACGACTCCCCGAACCGGTTAAGTATCAGTTTACATCATTTTAGACATTTCTGTAAGATGGTTTTAGTAGCATTAAAAATAACATGTGTTTTGTCACAAAAGATTATTTTTTGGACATTTCTGCTGTATTTGACAATGAATGAGACAGACAGGAAAGTCGAGAGAGAGAGAGAAAGAAAGTCAGAAAGAGAGAGAGAAAGAAAGAAAGAAAGAGCGAAAGAGAGAGAGAGAAAGAAATAAAGAGTCAGAGAGAGAGAAAGAAAGACAGAGAGAGAGAGAGAGAAAGAAAGACAGAGAGAGAGAAGGAAAGAGAGAGCGAGAAAGTCAGAGAAAGAAGAGAGAGAACGAGAGAGAGACAGAGAAAGAAAGAGAGAGAGAGAGACAGAGAGAAAGAAAGAGAGACAGAGAAAGAAAGAGAGAGAGAGAGACAGAGAGAAAGAAAGAGAGACAGAGAAAGAAAGAGAGAGAGAGAGACAGAGAAAAAGAGAGAGAGAGAGAAAACAAATCAAAATCACACCAGCAAACCCTTTGACCTGTAATCATCCACACATTGACAGTGCTAGAGAAAACAAACTAATTAGGATATTTTCTCGTGTCATGGCAACGTGTCCTTCGGAGAAAGCCGACATCTTTCGGTCAATACCAGGAAAACATATGAACCTGCATGCAGCGTTCGATGGGAGGGACGTCCCAAACATCCAGAGGGAACAATCCCTCACAGGCCATGAAACTCCTCCACGGAAACAAGCTCCGAGCCTGCGGATGGAAACCATACCAAAACAATAAAATACATCCCCCCCCCCCCTCTCCCTTCGACCACGTGCGGTATTTATGATCGCCATGAACCGACCTGACGGCCACGAGCCTCGAGAGGCGCGGGAACGGGCAGCGTGAGACTGAACGCGTCCGGCTGGAGGCCGTCACTCAGCGGGGGCAGGGCGGTCGCCATGTTGTCACTCACGCTCCGGTAGGAAGCAGCATCCCCAGAGGAGAGGAACTCCTCCCTGACACACCAGACGGAGACAGGAGAGGGAGGAAAGGACATGTGGTGTTGAGGTTCATGGCCGGCCCCTTAAAATTGGACAATACAAAGCTTATTTGGGACTTTTGTAAAGCTCTTACTCCTTTTGAATTGGATCCAAGACTGCTGTGTTGTGGCTTAGCAATAAGACTGTTTATTATTATTTTTTTATTAAAGGATTAGTGTGGAAATCCACGATTGCTCCACAAGGCCATAAGAAGCACTAAAGTAGACATGACAAATAGAGCAGCGACAAGAAAGCAAAGTATAAAAAAGTCCCAACAGATGCACAAGGGTGTAAGTTGTGGAAAATGAGCGAGGGCAGAGAGAGAGAGAGAGAGAGAGAGAGAGAGAGAGAGGATGAAGAGTCCTCCCTCCTCACTGACCTGATGAGGTGTCTCACGGCCGCGTCGAACTGCAGGAGGAGCACCTGCCTGCGCAGCTGCAGCAGACGGCCGACAGACCGCGGGCAGCCGGGAGCGGACAGGAGGTCGACCTGACGCTGGAGCTCCAGCAGCTCCGCTTCTGTGCAGAGGACACACACACACACATGTAATGGGATGACTGGGATTGGTCGTCAACATACTGGTTTATATTGGGTCTTTTGTTACATACTGGATAGAACCTCAGTGAATTCAAGCTGGGATTCAATACAGGTTCCTAACCGCCCATGAAAGCTGACTGTAATATATATATTTTTTTTTTCCTAAAAAAAAATTCTAAAAAAAAATTCTTTAAATTCATTATGTAACTTCTTTAACTCTGGAATTGACCCTTAAATCAGAACAATCCGGTTTATTGCCCAGTAGGTTTTTACATACAAGGAGTTTGCTCTTGTGAATATACGAGAAGCGTAAACATAGAATAGAAAGAATTACAATAAAGATATTGAAAAAAATACTATGTCTTTTTTTTCAGCATTTTATCATATAAGACATTTGTGTCGATCAAATTAACTGTTGCGTTACGGCCAGAAATGCGTTTTGTGAACGTCCCGCTTGACCTTTGACCTTTCTCCACCAAATTCAACGCAGTTGCTCCACGAGTCCCAAGTGGACATCCGTATTCCCTCACGGTTCCCCGAGGTGTTCACAGGTCCGCCTACCGATGCCCTCGGCGCCCCCCCAGTCCGCTCCCCGGGCGTCGTCTGCGTTTCCCAGCCTGGAGAAAGCGACGAGGTAACAGACGATGTCACGAAGGGCCGAGACGATCTGCAGAGTGTGACGGAGAGCTGCGCCGCACGCCTGACGACAGAGGGGCACATTATGTAAAAAAACAGAAGTTTAGACCGTGAAGACGACGTGAGCCTTGAATCAAAAGACAAAACAGCACGCGCTGCCGCATTAATAGCTTTAAGAATCTCACCGGAAGGTTTGTGAACATGTGAAGCACTTCAGAGAAATGGGGGACGAACCACAAGTTGGAGAGAGCCGAGCCGTCTGCAGACAACAAACGCCGAGGCCGAAGGCGAAAGGTCCTTTCAGGGGGAGAGAAGAGTGACGAGTGTGTGTGTGTAGAAGTTTATTAATATCATGTTACTGTAAATAATCCCTTTTAATTCCTTCTTTTCGTGCTACTTTTATATACGTTGTCTATTTATTCTATTTTAAATATTTATTCATATATGTGAGGAGAGGAGGGGGCTACAAATGCATTTCATTGTGCAGTCCTATAATAATAATAATAATAATAATAATAATAATAATAAAAATACTACTAATAATAAAGCCAAACCTTGATTACACACATAGTTAATGTAGTATGTTAACGCACAAATATTATGAATCTGTGTGGTGATTTTCTTGTGTACCTTTCAGGTAATATTTGTATATATATATATATATAATAAGGTTTTTATGGCGTCTCCATCATAGAACAATCTGACTGGGATATTGATGTCGTCTCAATAAAAGTTGTGGTTTCCCCGTGCGAGTTGACGCTCTTTCCATGTGATGTGCATGCAATTCTTTTTGCACATTAATAAAAACACATAACTGAGTGTACCGGGGGTCGGGGCGAAGGTCGACCCCTGAATCCAAAACGACCTTGGGGTCGAGGGCTCGACCGATGGTGAAGCGGGACCTCCGGACGGAGGGAACGTCCTCCAGAAGGAAGGTCAGGCTGTGACAGTACGACACAATCTGCGCTCGCACGCAATACAGAGATATCTGTGCGCTGAATCTGTGGAAATATAAAGGTGAACACAGAATTTACCTCCAACGCGTTCGTGGGGGGGGGGGGGGGGGGGGGGAGAACACATTTGTTTTCCACAAACGTACTTCTTGAGGAAGTCGATTATGAGGCTCCTTTTGATCTTCGCTGCTTCCTCCTGCGGTGCGAGAAGAATTCATTTTTTTGTTTGCTTCACCCGGCGGCCGATAGCGTCGCTCCTCTCGTGCTCGGCCGCCGTGTGAGACTCACCGGGCTTCTCAGAAGACGTTTCTTCTTCACATATGAATTCAGCATCTCGTCGCGCAGACACACTTTTTCCAGCTGGATGGACACAAAAGCTTCCATAAGCCTGCAGGAACAAACAAGACTGCATATGAAAGAGTCGTAAAATCATGGCCAGCGTGGGTTGTTCTTTTAAAACTGTATCCCAAACTGTACATATGAGCACCTCTCTTGTACATAGTACCACCCTTCTGTACACACCACCACCTTCTGTACAGTGTTTTCTTTTATATTTTGTATTTTTCCTTCTTATTACAGTGTTATTTCTGATTCTGTTGACTCGGAGAGCCCTGCGCAAGATGTCCAATGTGTCTGGACTGTTGGTCTAGGGCACAAATGACAAATACATCCTCCTTAAATAAAAATAACCCTCCTTAAAGCGTTACCTCTCCTTGGTGGAGGAGGGAGTTCCCTCTGAGCCGTCGGAGGGTGACGAGTTGGATTCTTCCTGCAGGATGTTGACGTCGCTTCCGGGATGACCAGCGGCTTCACTCTGGGAATAAATTGGAGGGGGGGAAAAAAAAAACTGAATTGTTTATTATTATTTCTTTATGTTTAAGCATTAACAATATCAGCGGTGGAGATCCTTTACTCGAGTAAAAGTGTCCCAAAAAAAAGAAATCCTGCATTAAAAATCCTAAAAAGTACAGAGGTATTATCAGCAAAATGCACTTTAAGTTCTTGTTCTGCAGTAAAATGTCCTCTGTGTTCATCTTCATACCTAAAGCCTTGGAGTTATTTTAATGTACCATTTAGGTTGTTTGCAGGACAACATCTTTAATCTAATTGCAGTGATGTGTACAATATGTGAAGTAGAGGTAGTTGTACTTGACCGTCACTGAACAAACACACACCGGAGCCGACGCCGCGTGACAAAGACAAAGCAGCTTCACGGCGCTCATCAAGGCGTTCTTCTGCGTCACCTGACAGGCCAGACTCACCTGGAGGTTTTCTATACCCCGTTTGTTCACGAGCTGCGGAGAGATAACACAGTCAGTCAGAGACGGGGTTGATCATTAGCCCAGTTAACCACAGCTTTTTAAAAACTCAACGTACATGAGCAACTGCCTCCTGTGAGCTGAAGCTGAACCTCCCGATCTGGTCCTCGTCCAGTTCCTGGATGCTCAGAGGCAGCTGGGACGGCGTGAACCTGCAGCATTTAAAAAACACACGTCGCTGGTAGAAAAGATATGAATAATAGAATAATATCCCATCTCTAGTTGTGTCCGGATCGACTTGATGGTGTTTACCGGTCCACGGCGCTGTCATCTTGCAGCATCGCCGTGGTGACAACAGGCCTCTGCTCCGCGGCCTCAAACGCCACCGGCCTCAGGTGAAGGTGGCACCCGTCGAAGCCGAGCTCCGACGCCGCGTTTCTGTACAACCTGGGAAGAGTTGTTGAATGTTATTTATACAATTTAGATTCTTTTTTTTTCTGCGTGTACAGAAATGTTACCGGACCTGACAAATAAGGCAAATACCTTCAACTCACTGTCATGGGGAGTTGTGAGTGAGCCGGTGGAACGCGTGTCTAGGTTTATTTTCTGTTGTTATTTTTCACTAACCCTCGTTGTTGGAAACTACTTATGAAATCAATAATCGCGAGGCAACTTCCATACTAAGTAACTAACAAACCAGATGTGCATATACAGTATTTACAGTTTAAAACAGTCTATTCCGATAGAAATTCATAGTATTTCTGTCCAATTCTGATTTGTGGCCTATTTTGTGTTCTCCTGTCTGTTGTTGCGCATCCATCTTCACATCCTGAGAATGTGAACTCAAATACACAGCCGTCTCAACTCTGCCAGATGCGCGGTCTCCGAGGCCGACTCCAGCAGGCGATGGCGGACGGTGACGAGCTCCAGCAGCTTGGAAAACGTTTCCGCCGCAAGCGTCCGTTTGTCCCCCGTCGCGTCCTTCTCCTCTGCGGATCGGACCAACGACAGCCCCACCTTCTGGACCGAGATCGGGTCCTCGAAGAACACACCTGAGAACAACTGACATGTGGAGGAAAAGACTCATTTATGTTTTCATTTGATTGAAATATTGGATTCCTGTGGAATTAGAAAGCCCCCTAACGTCCTTCTGCATCTGAGGGCTGTAGGCGGCCCCGGGTGGAGCCAGGTGCTTCCAGCGTCGCTGCGCCCGCCGCAGGAGCTGCCGGCGCAGGGCGAGCGTCTCCGTGACGCCGGTGGCTCGGTGCAGCTGGCACAGCTCCGCGTGAGCCTGAACTAAACCGTGATAGACCGCAGAGGACAGGCAGAGGGAGGGATGCACCTCCAGCAGGAAGGTGCTCATCAGCGCAGGGCTGCACACACACACACACACACACACACACACACACACACACACACACACACACACGACAGAGGCGTTAAGCAGGCGACGCGATATGAAGAGGTGAAGGAAAGATACTTGGGTGTTTACGTACCCGCTGCCTCCGAGTGAGACCAGATGTTTGGGGATGTGTTTTGGTGGAATACCAAAGTCATGAGCGGAGCCGTTGCGGTCGTCCCTCCAGATGCGTTGGAGGTACTGCCGCTGGTTTTCAATCTGACGGGACAAAACTTAGATTACACTAAAAAGGCAGGACGACTTTAAATGCATTTATTTTAAGATTATTATTAAAAAACATTTTTTTTTTTTTAAAAAGGCATTGTGTAATGGGGCTCTAGTCTGAAGAGAGACGTGTTATTGAAGCAAAAGAAAGTTGTATTTTTGTAAGATTTTTATTTTTAAGAGTGTGTTTATGATTTAAAGGAGAGATATTGTGTGTCATTGGCGTCACAATATGAAGATAACTTTACAGTATTTGACCATGAACACTGGCTCCTCATTGGTCCTCGTCGTTATTCGTTTTCAAGTATTTTCATAATTGATTAATCTGCTGATTAGCTCCTTGATTGATAAATGAATTGAGCACATAGTGAAGTATTTAAATATTTTCTTGTCTCCAAACAGTTATAAGATAATAAGATACGAGCAAATCTCCATATTTGAGAAGCTGGAACCAGCAAATGAAGCGATTAATCAATATCAAAAATTTGTGTTCAATTGTCCGATAAGATAAATGTACTAATCTCTAATTAAACACGTTTGCATTCTGCACATTCACACGTGATTAAAGTCTTTTTTGTAGACTTTGTGTTTTCACCTGATTGTCCAAAATGTCTCTGATGAGCTGCTGGTGGCTCTGCAGGCAGCCGATGTGAGCCCTGTAGGCCTGCACAAAGTAGTCCTGGTTCAGGTCCAGCTGTGGTCGACTGTGCATGATGTCGGTGATAACTCGAGCCAACGCGAACCTCTCCTCGGCCCCCGATGCATGCTGGTAGGCCTCGTAGTAACAGTTCATGAGCTGGAGAGCGCTCATAGTTAGTCCAAAACTTGATAAAAATGTACTTTAAGTGCTTTTAAAAAGGTGTCACAGAAACACTCAACGTTCATACTGAATCATTACGAGCCAACGAAGAGAACACGGTCTCCATCCTCATCACTGCACCTGCACTTTGCTCTCCAGAAACTCCGTCTCGCACGTCCACAGGTCGAGCAGCACGGCCACGCGGTCCACATCCGGCCCGGCTCTCGCGGCGCTTCCCCTTCTCTTGACCCCGTCTCTCTGGAGGAAGCGCGAGCCCACGAGAAGGAGCTCGTCCTCCAGCTCCTGCAGGTCCCTCAGAGCGGCGTCGTACACGATGTAGAGGCCCCTCTGGTCCTGAGCGTGGACGAAGCGCTGCTCCGCGCTGTAGAAGTCGTGCAGGTTCTCCACCTCCGCGAACTCCATGAACTCGGAGCAACGGACCTGCGATGCGAAGCGACGAAGCTTTGCTTTCTCCGGTTCACAATTCACTTAATCATTCATAAAGACGTGGACATTACAGTCTCATGTTCCTACCTTGCAGTCCACGGGGCTGTTGTGGCTGTACTGGAGCGAGCCGAGGCCCCCCGTCTCCCCTCCTCCTCCCCTGGCTGCGTTCATCCAGCCCGTTTCCTCCGCCGTGCTGCACAGCTCTCCCTCCTCCCGCTGCAGACCCGCCAGGTCAAAGGTCAACGTCCTCTCCACAGAGCGCAGGTAGTTCAGCAGCCCGAGAGAGACGCGCTGCGGACGGGAGATGTTAAGACGGACGCTTCTGGCGCTTTTTTTTTAACCTTTTTTTTGTTGTTTTTATTCGGGGAGATTTATTCGGTCGAGCATCCCTGTTGGCCTCACCTGCAGCTGTCTGAGTTTGAGGTGACGCAGGTGAATCAGAGACAGGTAGGCGCCTCTGGTTACGATGGGATCTGAGGTTCCTTCCTCTAAACCATCATCCAGACACAGGAGCTGCAGGCTGTCCTCCAGAGAGCTGCTGTGTTTTGGAGGAGAAGCAAAGGCCCAGGAAAGTGAATCATCTCGCTGAGAGAAAAGTCGCTGATGTCAGGATTTTTATTTTCCAAAAGTTTTCCAAAGAGCAAGGTAATGTCTTAGCAACAGCTTAAAAAAAACAACAAAACAAAACAGAAAGAGTGCTGAAATTCGGCACATTTTCTGTCATTTTTTACTTGTAAAGTGATTAAAAGCAGTAAATTGATTATCAAATTATTTCAGCACCTTTCATTCGCCACGTTCGAGGTTGGACTCTTCTTCTCGTGGCCTCTTCTGCCTCTCGATCTCTTTACCTGATCAGGTCCTTCCTAACAAGAGAAAGTTGCATTTAACATTATGCCCCTCCGCACCTCCCCAAGCAGAAAGGTGTCCGACTCGTGCCTGAGTGAGAGGAGCGGCGCCGTAAACACTCGTCCAGAGCTCTGAGATCTTTGGTCGTTTTGCCTCGCTGCTGCGCGAGGCCGACGAGGTCGCTGCCGATTGGACGTCGGCGACGTGAGCGGCGTGATGCTTTAAAGCCGCGGCGACGTGCAGCAGATCAGCGACCTGACGAGATGCACGGAGAAGAAAACATCACATCCGAGTCAATCTAGAGCTTCAAGAGACGCACGGAGCGACTCACCTTTCCTGATCCGCATTAGAAACGTCCAGCGCCTTAATAAACCATCATCATGCAGATGATTCTCATACGTGTGGAGACGTACAGTCGATTAACGGCGGTTACCTGCAGAAGCCTGCTGTTCATCTTCAGCAGCTCGTCGACAGACTTCTTTTCCTTGAGCTTCGCGACGAGCTTCTGCTGCCACGGATCCCGTTTGGGCTTCACCTGCCAGACAGAATCCCACGAGTCAGCATCTAGTCCTCTCAAACCCCACAAATGTTCATTTAAATACTGCATACCCTCCCCAACGAACCCCCCCAGGCCCTCTGGATGCCTATAGGAGAACAGAGAATCGGTTTATTCCCTCTCACCTGAATGAAGGGGATCCAGTCGGCCTCCTTCCTCAGAGCCGTCCTCGGGCTCTTCCTCCCCCACTGACCTCTGACCTCTGACCCGTCGTACTGAGGAAACGTCTTCATCTGCTCCTGTTGTCCGAAGATGGTTCTGAACTCCCTCCAGACCTGCGGGGGCGGATTCAGATGGACGTGTTGCTGATGCTGATTCACTGGCAGGAGCTGAAGCAGTATTTACATCTTCTACTCGAGTAAAAGTACTAACGCCACACAGTCAATGTTTAACAATGTTCTTTTTACAAGTAAAATATTACCCATCAGTGTTTGACTATTATTTATATATATATATATGATGTTTTGGGATTATTATTTGAATGCGTTTTACTTTTGTAATGTAGATGTCGAAGGTTCATTTCAAACTACTTCCTGTAACGTTTCTGTTGGCTAGTTTAACAGATTTACAGCAATCATATATAAATTAAATGGATTATTATTATTATTATAAGATCATCCTCATATGTTTGTGGCGTCCAGTGAGAACCACGTATCTCTAAAAAAGAAAAACTGCCCTTTTTTTTGGGGGGGGGGGGGGGCTTTGCGTCGATGCATTTTCCAGCTGATCCGAGATGGTTTTTAAAATATATCTCAATGATAAACAGAAAATAAAAAAAAGGAACACAAACATTAAAAATCACCAAATCTGGAGACGGGAAAAGTAGTGGAGTAAAAGTATAAAGGGACGACGCAGGAAGGACATGAAGTAGACCTGGAGCGTGCATCGTGTTCACGGTTCACTCGACTACAATACCGAGCTGAATAACTCCATCTGGTCTGCGGTGGTCTGGAGTTCACGAGCGTCGGAGGACAGCTGGAAGTGAGCGATGAGAGCCTGCAGCTCGGGGAGGAACTCCTCCAGGTGAGCGGAGTGCAGAGGAACTCCAGCAGCCGGCTCCGGAACACCTGCCGAGAGCGTTCGGGGGGGTCATTTTACTCCCGATGTTTTACCCCCTTTTTACCCCCGTTTGCTCCGTTATAGTTACAGCTGCTGTTATACCGTCACTATTATTTATATTGTTTGTTTCATGTTTTTGACACTGACTGACTCTGACATCCTCAGGACCATTTCAAACACATCTTTTCTTCACTAGCCACTATTTTTTATTTAAATTTGTATTATTCTATTGTTTTATGCTGATGGTTCCCCAATCATGAGCAGATGGAGTCGTCATGAAACTCACTTTTAAGCCCAGATACTAAAAACAATAGAAGGAAGGAACAATTGACATGATGGATAAAATATTAAATAGTTATTCGAATGGAAGGATGCCGCTGGTTTGACTCTCACCGCCAACATGTGGAGTCTCACGTGAAGTTTCTGGTTGAGGCTCGTCTGTTCTTTCGCAAGCTGGTATGTAGTGCAGCACCTGTTAGACGTGTTATAGACGTGTTATTACTCAGTTATACATCATTTGGATGTGCGTGACACGGATTCAAAACCTTGTAGAATAAAAACCTCAAAAGGTCAGACACGTGTGTGTGTGTGTGCATTGAGACGTTCACCCTGAGGAAGTTGTGAATGGGCTGGACGGCGTGCAGGTGGCAGACGAGCCACCGCAGGTAGATGAGCACGTCGTCCTGCGTCGGCGGGTCGGCGAGGTCGCCTCGGCCGGCGAGGATCTTCTCTCTGCTCGCCGACAGGCGGCGAGCTCTCTGCACGGCGTCCTCGTACTCGCTCGTCAAGCATGACATCTGATCCTGAGGGGCGACAAGTCGGTCGTGCGCAGCAATAGAAACATAAACATTTATTTATTTGAATTTGATTGTTTAAAAAAATAAAATAAAAATACATCCCATTGCCAATAATGAAGAACTAATTGGATGTTCTACCAGTGCCAAGATTATTAAAGCCTTCTTTGAATATTTATAATGTACATATATTTGTACAGCAGGGCCTCTTTGTAGAGTAAAACACACTGAAATAATTGTGTGCTTCTATATCACGTTTTATTATAACTGAAACAATAAAAAAAATATATATATGAACATAAATCTTATTGTAGATATTTGCTCGTTTTCTTTATCTTACGGGATATTAAACTGTATGTTTGGGTCCAAAATACAATTTATTTGGAAATTAGGCCCTTGTGCTTTAGAAACTGTTCTGATATTTTGAGAATAATCTGCAGATCGTGTTATTTTATTACACCTTGTAATGAGGATAAAGCTTCTCAATGACGCCGGTGTGGCGGCAGAATCTCCTCCATCTCAGCATGAGCACATATTTAATCTGAGCCATCTGATACGATCTGTCGGTGTAGAACTGGGGAGAAATATGCACCAAAAAAAAGGGACATTTTTTTTTAATTGCTTCTAAATTCTTTTCCACAGCATTTAAAAAAAAAAAAAATTTCTAGAGAGCTGGTAACGTGCGCACCTGGTGTAGAAGTGGAGGCAGACTGTCAGGTGTGTACTCTAAACTCAGGCAGCTCTCCAGCTCTCTCTGCATGACGTCAGCCGGAGACCGAACCGGCAACGCTTCAGCCACCTGCGTCCGGGAGCGACAACCCCAAAATCATGTGCATTGAGCATTAAATACCATCGAGGAGCTGGACAGCACTCCAACAACGTAGAACTCGACCACACGGTTCGTGTCTGACCTGGAGGCCTCTCCTCAGTGCGTGTTCCCTCTCCAGCCGGAAGAAGGAAACATCTTTTGGAGGTAGAACGGAACTGAAACAAAAGCTAGAAATTAATTACAACAACAATTACAAAAGAAAGACGACATCATAAAATCTTTACACAAATGAAAAGTTTAACTTATTTGCAATAGAATGCACCATTGTTAAATTAAACACACTAGTGATATACTCTACTTCTGCTCATGCTTCAGCATTATAATCGTCGACCATGAATGACATAATAACATAATAAATAGTTAAGATATTGGTGGACCGACCAACATCTCCCTTCCTAGAGTGAGTGAGGATTTGGCAGCTATTAACAAACATTTAATTGTAATTATTCTCTAATTAATCATCTTTTCACTGAGAATAAATCTAAAAACTACCTGTCAATTTAAACATATACAAATCAATCTGTTAAAAATAATAGTGTCGGGTGTTTTTTTTCCCCACAAAAGACAAGATCAACGTCTGAAACTCAGATTCAAGGCGAGCACAGGGAAACTTTACACCTTCAGCAGATGAAACATCATTTCAGTATCAAAACACCACACATTTCTGAGTGGATGGGGGGGGGGGCTTTGAGTCCCACCCACAACCACTACCCGAGCTTCCACACCTGTAACATCTGGACGCTCCTCGAGGAAATCCATTCTCCTCGATCTCCGCCCGGAGAGCCGAGAGCTGACGCGACAGATCCGCCTCCATCTGCTCCACTTTGGCAGAGGAGGAAACTCTGTACGCGTCACACATGGCTCAGGAACTGGGGGGGGGGGGGAATCCAAAGAAAATAATAATAATGCACTTTCTTAAGCCCTGCCAAATCTCTTTGCCTCCTCGTGCCGACTTGTTGTGGCGTTGCCATGGAGACGAACGTCTCCCATGTCCTTCATCTGGACTCAGTGGCTGCGTTTGCTCTGTAGAGGGCTCTAACGTCTCACTGGAGTCCTTCTGTTAAGATTATGGTGCCAATGTCATTTGGCTCTGTTGATACTTCAAATTTAAAGAGAATATTATATGCAGCGCATAATACAAAATATATGGTGATGCACCAGATTGTTGAGCAGCACCTGCCTCATCATGCATTCAAAAACCTTGACTTAAACCTCAGCGTGTCCATTCCTCTTGGATACAGCGTGTGATTGGCTCTTAGCTCACGATGGGATTACCCAATAGCAAATCGCCTCCTCGGTGCCTGCAGAGTCAAATCTGCAGCTGTGCAATTCCTCCAGAGACAGAAATAAAACAAAAAAGAAAAAAAAGGTAGATCAAACAAACTCCAGATTTTCAGTGGTTCTTTAAGCTTTATTTACATGCACCATCTCCGATACAGCCCAGATAGGCATTGGAATTAAAACTGGCAATGTCAACCTGGTGTCTCGTTTTGTTTCTGTAGGAGCAAGAGGAATAAAAGGAGTTTGAATATTGGCAGTGAGAGTTACTCAAGGTTAATGTTTAAAAAAAAAAAAAAAAAAAAAAGGAGCTTCAAGTTGGTATAAAATCCTCAATGCGAAGCTAGAAGAATGATATTTTGGAAGCACAGTTGTGCCGAATTTGTGTAAAAATAAAAAAAAAATAAAAATAAGCAAGTGGGATTCAATATTTCTGTGACATTTAGATTTTCTCAACTCAAAAAAGGAGGACGCCATTTCAGGCACAAATTGCCGTTTGTGGTAGTCAAAATGTTGAATAACCATAAAAAAAGAAAGAAAAGAAAAGTGCTGTTACACAACTCTACCACACCTCATAAGAAAAAAAAAAAAAATGTACATGTGGAAAAGAAAAGAAATAATTCATTCAAGAAAACAAATTCAATGAAAATTGACATTTTCCATCAGATATAGATGCATAAAAAAAAGAAAGAAAAAAAGTTCATCCTGCCGTTCCTACAAAACTGTGCTGATGTTGATTTTTGTTGTCGTTGCCCTTAAAAGCACTGGTTCCTAATAACTATACACTGTATGTCCTCTTAATTAAATGCAGAAGTAGTTTGGCAATATATAAATAGGGATGTTTCTTTCTCAAATGGCAAAGTGGCTCTAACACACGACCTCCTCTCACAGGGTTGGAAACACCATGACCCAGCACCTGCTACGGTGCTGATAACAAAGGGGAGGCTACTGACGCTGCTCCATCTGCAGCCACTCCCTGCATGTATAGCACCAAGAACTCCTTCAAGTCAACAGACGGGGTGCCGTCGAAGGCTCCAAGGGGGGGGGCGGGGGGGGGGGGGGGGCGGGGGTCCATCTTCAATCCACATAGTCGTACGTGTCCACTAATGTAAATGGTGTCAACTAGAGCTACGTCATGTTTCCTACTAAACGACCGTAACTCGATCCTAAACTCAAGTTTACAGAGCAGTACGTCCAATATTGCAGTAAGAGGAAGAGGAGTGTGGGGGGGGTGAAAAGGGGATCTGCAGCAGAAACACCATGTTATCAAGACTTCAGTAATGCACCTCTTCGGAAGGAACAGAATTCACAGTTATGTCACTAAAATCACAGAGTAAAAATCACCAAGTAAAAATAAAACATTGCGTACAAAAAAAAACAAAAAAAAAAAACACACACAATGTAGATCTGTTCGCATCCTGAAAACATTAACCTCTACAGATTGATATTTGGTGACTGTGCATCAATAAGGGAGAGAGTGGGGAGGGGGGGGGGGGGGGGGGGGGGGGGTTTAACATTTTTGCCTCAAAGAAACGTTGGGAGAAAAAAAAAGAAGCTAGTCAAGTATCCTCCACTGGAACGTAATGGTCTAACATTCTCTGCAGCTTTTTCTGTAAACAGGCTGTCAATCACAACGGGCTGACAGCTGGTTTGGCAAAAAACGGGTTTTTTTTCGGGTTCAGGTATGAAAGGGTGTGAAAGATGAAGAAAAGCACGGTGAAAACAATAATTCATCTTCAGTTTCCCGCGTCACTTCGTGACACTGCGTGAGTGATTCCCTGAGACTAACACGAGTTGATGCTTTTCATATAGTTTTTTAACAAAATGTCCTGTACTTCCAGTCTGTTGTTCACAGCGCCCCAGGCATTGATCATTTTTTAAAATAACTTTCCCCCCCCCCCACCTCCCCTTCTCCTCTGTGAAGACACCGTTGTGTGTCTCGGACACTTAAAATACAGTACCAAACTGAATGCCTCACGTTAAAAATAATAGGGAAAGAAATACTACATGAATACACCTTTACATACTCTCTTCCCTCTAATTGTACGACGCAGGTCAAGGAATCCAATTTACATTAATCCCACCCCGACTTCTCTTATTAACCCCCCCCCACGCGCCGCTCATGACCGAGCTCCTCAGCTTGGCACCCAGCTGTGAGGCGAGGTCTGTTTCGAGAAGCTTCCTGGATTCCTGTTGGCGTTCTGAGCGGAGGTGAGGCGAGAGTCGAAGCTGAGGTCCAGGCAGTCTGCGTCCATCAGTTCATTGCGGATGATGGAGTCCATGTCGCACTCCAGACTGCCGTTGAACACATCGAGGTCCAGATCGCCGGACAAACCGGAGCCGAGCTGCATAGAGGCGTTCTTGCTGGGAGACTTCAGGTGCGGCGGCTTGGCGGCGGCGTCTTTGTCAGAGGTCGACAAGCCAGCTTGCCAACCAGGCACTGGAGAGCTTTGGGCCTCGCCGGCGCCGGCGGGTCTCGCCGACGCCGGGTCTTTGCGGAGCAGCATGGCGTTTCGGCGGGAGTTCTGCAGGGCGATGGCGGTGCTGGCCTGCGACATCAGCGGGTCGGACTGCGTGAGCATGACGTTGCCGGGGCTGTGGGAGTCCAGGTTGAGCAGGTCCTGCAGGGTCTGGTGGTCGCTGAAGTGCGAGATGCAGGAGAAGGTGGTCTGCTTGTTCTCCTGGATGGTCTGCATGGGCGACTGACGCAGGCTCGTGATGGACGGCGGGCTGAAAAGGGGGCTCGGCCCGTAGCTGCCGGCGGGGCTACCCAGACCGCTGCCCGAGCAGCTGAAGGTAAACACTGAGCTCCCCTCGCCGTCGTCGACGCTTCCTTCCTCTCCGGGAGGAGGCTGCTGGGACGCCGTCAGGCTGATGTTGTCTAAAAGGTCGTCCATCAGGTTGTCGGAGAGCCCGTCGTTGAGGTTCATGGTGCCCGCCAGGTCAGAGAGCCCCGCGGGCACCGTGGACGGGGACATGCTGCTGGGGCTGGAGTACAGCATCGGGGAGAGGGGCGAGTCGCCGTCGGGCACCTCGTCCAGCTCCAGGTTGGCGAGGATCGGGGACAGACGGCCGCTCAGTGTGCTGGCGTTGGAATTGGTCCGGGAGCGGAAGTCCGTCCAGGCGTCCAGCTCGTCGCTGCTGCGGGAGGTGGGACTTCCTGTCCATTTGGAGAGGCTGGAGGAGCTCTCCGAGCTGCCTTCTTGAGCCGCCTGCAGAGAGGCTTTCTTCTTGGTGGCGCGCCCTCGGGCTCCTTTGATGTACTTGCTGTTATCCATGGATACGGCCCGTCGTCGGGGAGCCTTGCCTCCTTTCCCACCTTCAGGGTTGACCATCCACCAGGAGCTCTTCCCCGTTCCTTCATTCTGGACTTTCACGAAGCGGCTGTGTAGGGACAGATTGTGTCGGATGGAGTTCTGCAACAGAAAAAATAAAATACAAATTAAATGTGCGTTCTTCCTGTGGAGCTAGTGAGAGCTCATAGAAACTAGAGTCAGATTCCCCGTGTGCCTCAACATACTGGGTCACTAATGCAGATTCTGATATGAAATCATACATCCCGACAATGGGGCAGCTGGGTTTTGTAAACATCTGAGGGACATTTTATTTGGGAGGTAAATATGTAATTATTAAAATGTATTTCATGACCTTGGAATCAGCAGCTATCAAAACAATTTGATCACAAGGTCCATTTAGTGTCCGTTCTGGAGCGTCCGATCAAACCACACAAGATGGACTTTGCCCAGTGGTCCTGGCGTCGTGGATGTTCAATTTAACTTTCAATCCCATCTTTAAGTCAACATGAACAAGAAGTTCAGAAAATTAAACATCTACAACTCCGTGAAAACTGAGCGTCTGCTGAGGAAGATCGTGAGGAACCCTCGAAAGCTCCAGAACGCGTGTGGCCTTTCAGATACAAGTCATTTTTTCACCTTCGTTTTTGCTACCAAATAACTAAAATTTTTGTGGCAACGTCCACATGTTCCCAGAAAACTAATAACTTTGAGTACAATTATATTAATAATGTCGACGGGATGAAGAAAACTACCAAGAGACCAAAAGGTGTAATAAACTATATAATCCTTCAAGACATAAATGGCCTCTGTGGGGGCTGTCAGATCTACGAAGTTTGTGATAAAGAAAAGAATTCGCCAGATAAAATGTTCTTAACTTTAATTAGTTTTTTCCTGTGAAATACTGGATATTTTCAACTCTTCAGGCCTCATAAATCCCACTTTAGTTGAAATGCTCACGACCGATAATCAAAAATGTTGTCCTTCTCTGTCCTGGAGGTAGAAAGTTAAGACTTTCAACAGCCAACACTGAAGGCTGAAAACAGAAAAAAAGGTTTTTAACCAACTATAAAAACTAAGTGCTGTGAACAACACGGCAGTGACTTATAAGAAACACATCTTCTTTGCACTGTGAACCATTCCTGTCTCTAAAAAAGGTCTACAGGATTTCCCCAGAGACGTTCCCGACCACGTACAACATTAAACAGCTGGAGCCTGCCGACACCGAGTCCCACTGCGGAAACAGAAGAAGAAATCTCTGCAGTCCAAAAGGCCAAGTTCACTGGGAGAGGATTCAGCATGATTCACTTAAGCTTGAATTAACTCGAGTAAAACAAGGTCCTATTTAAAACCCATCTCTCGGAAGATTAAACCAATCAAACACTAAAGAAGCTCAACGCATGCAAACTACAGCTACACAAGGCCGACCGTAACCTTTTCCATATGGATCCCATAAAAGCAGCTGTGAGGGAAGTTCCTCTCCAGCTTTGTGAGAGACTGCAGAGGAGCCTCGTGGGCTCTAAACGCAGTGAGTCAACGACCCACTGACATCAAACTTCCAGCCGAGCTCGCTCTCAAGCCAATTAAAGGATTAGGTCGACTGGCAAACACTTTCATCACTTACAACAAAGCACATGTGACACAGAAATAAAAAAAACTTCAGGTACCACATTGATCTTTTCTGTCTCGTTTCCACCCACCATAAGTTAGATCTCCTAATTAGCTCAGTGTGTTTCTGTACTTTTCTTCCCGTTAACAAAACTCACGAAAAAGACCAAAACAAAAATCCGCACGCTGGTCATTTTTTTTGGGTACTTTCCCACTTCCCTACATAGTGACACAAGGCCATTTGTTCCTACTGAAGACATAACTTGAAAGATGTTTTTCAACATGTTGGGTTATACGAGTGGATCAATGCCACCCTCTTGTCTCTACTGTAAATATGAAGCTGCAGCCGGTTAGCTTAGCACAAATACTAGAAACAGCCATCTTTGCTCTGTCCAGCACATTCAAAGCTCACTAAAACAACATGTTGTATCTTGTAGTCGTCAATATGAAAAGAAAAAAAGAAAAACAAAGTGTAAAAATTACACATTTTAAAACAGAGCAAAGCTAGTCGTTTCCCTCCATTTCCAGTTTGAGCTAGCTAGGCTAAATAAACCGGCTAATGCTAGTTTTCCTGCCAAAATGTCAAACTAGTCCTTTCTAGCAAATATTACTCAAAACACGAGTAGACGCTTTTGTGGAAATTGTTTAACAATTAAAAAAAAAAAGTATTTACAGCAGCAGGTTGGTGTATTTGGGACAAAATCTAAATTAATTTCATACGTTTATAACCTGAAGGCTGGTTGATAATTAAAAAGATAAATCTTTGACTGTTTATTGAAGTGTTGAGAAGAGGAAGCGAGCGCCGGTGTTAATAAAACACAGAGGGGGCAACATTGTTTTTTAATTCATGAATTTCTTCACCTGCGAGTTTAGTATTTATTGTACGTTTCTCCAAAGGCTGATAAATGAAATAATCTCTCAGGTGGTTTCCCATTTTTAAATTTGGCTGAAAGTTTGATTTAATATCCATAAAAACAACGAGACTATATGAAGAATTTAGGAAAACCTAAACTGTTGCTGCAAGGAGACACATTTTAACCCCTTTTGAATGCAGAGGACACACCTCACAAACACCAGCGCTGTTGAGGAGATAATCAGGAGGCAAATAGCTGACTAATGGGTGAGTTACGTGACAGAAAAATAAAGTGGCATTAATCTTTTTCTTCCTCAACATTATACAGCCAGAATTAAAATACACTTCACAATTGTTGACATCTTTGGGTTTTTAACCAGTTGGCCACCTTTTACAACGGGGATCGACAATTTACACGACGTTCCAACATTTGGTCAACTAAACTATCAATAATTTCACCGAAAACATACTTGTGCGATGATTTATTGATAGTGAAAATAATCGCTGCAGCAGAATGGGGGACGCAAACCTATTTTCAGCAGAGTGGCGACAAGTTCCAACTAATCAAACATGAAAAAGTACGTTTGTTCATTGATGTTTTCCTTAAGAACGGACTCACGTGAAGCCCAATTGTACATGCGTCAACTGAGCCGGAACAGCATTAGTCTGTAAAAAAAGCTCAAATTGACAGACTTTATCTTTTAGAAATAAGTCATTAGGAAAACAGGTGACACAATAAAGTTTAATTAAATACAAAACAACAGCCCTGCAATAAACAAATAAACCGTTGTGACTTTTTTGGTTGAGCTTGTCCAGAGGGTTTTCATTCAACTCTGTGGTCTTTTATAAAAGGCCCTAAATTGTACTGTCGCTGTATTAGAGATCACTATATTTCAGCCGGTGGATGAAATAGTTACAATTTGCAACCCAACACAGAACAATAAAACACGTCTTTAGCATTCAATTGACTCAGGTTTCAATACGTTACGCTACACAGGTGATCCTTTTATTGTGTCCATGGCCTGTATACAGGCAGTTCATGTTCGCCGTGGACTGTACAACACAACAGTCCGGCTCTATTCTGGAGAGTAAAACTGTGCGAGAGAGACGAAAAAGCCAAAAAGCTTCCGGAGAGAAAGATCCAGGAGGATGCCATTGCATCTTTAAAAGCTCCAGCGACACGCTGCTCTTTGTGAACGCGGCGCAGGTAGATACAGTAGGAGCCGTGCGGCGTTTAAAAAAAAAAAAAGAAAGATAAATCACAAAGAGCAACTTCTGCAACCCCCCCACCCTCCCCCATGCAGTCACAGCAGCTCTGCAGCACCCTTTGAGCAGAGCCTCCTTCTGAGCGAGGACTGGAGCGATGCCAGTTTAGTCAGGGCCAGATCCAAAGAGAAACACTGAGCTCCTCTCACACTGCTACACACTGACCTACATCATTTATAGTCAGCTGATTGATTCTTGTGGTCGGGGCCACGTGAAAAAAAGACAAAAAAAGACAGTGTGGCACACAGCAAAGGAGGGGGGGGGGGGGTTGTGGTCTGTATATTTTTGTTTGGATTCACAACAGCGAGGAGATTTAACCTCGTGTTGGAGCGGCACACAAAGGTCGCCATTGAAGCCGGCGTGAAGAAGTGTGACCGGTCTGGATTTACGACCTCTCGGTCCCCAACCCGACTATTTTTTTTTCTGCACACAGCCCCTCATGAAGAGGACCACTCTTTTAGGCCGATTGCTAAAAAGCATCTCCTAGGAAATGCTGATGTCGGCACTTCTTCTGAAACCATAACATTAACCCTTTCCTCTGCGAGAACAATATGCATCTAGTGGCAAAACAAGGAGAGAACACAAACAGCAGAAAAAAAAGGTTTTAAGATTTAGTCTCCACAGAATTACACAGATTCCCCCAATTTAAATACCACCAATTGTCTCTGGGTTCCAGTGACACGTATGTTTGTTTGTACAGCTGATAAACTTTTCACATTCCACACTGCTTCTCTGTTTTTGTAAAACTGTGTGTATCACTGAAAGTTTGAATAAAGAATGGCTGATGGTTAAAAAAGCCAACTCCAACACCGTTGTTCGCTTCATTTATAAAGGAGGACTTCCTGTGATTCATGTTTTGATACCCAAAATGAATAATATGCTAATTACCAGGAGTAAAATGTAACAAGTATCCAAAACATGAATGAAAACTGACCGCCACTAATCTCGTGTATTAACTAACTGGCTGATTCTGTGCAGATTAAAATCAGTTATTAGCATCAATGCACTGCTTATATTTTATTATTCCCAAGCAACATGTCGACAAGTTGAGCTCTAAAGCACAATCTTGACCGTCGCTGTGATTTAAGAAAGTCCCAGGATAAAAAAAAAATTTAAAAAAAAGAATAAAATCGTCCTCCATCCTACAGTTGTGCAGGATTACAGACCTATTTCCAGACTTTTGAAACCCCCTCAACCCCACCCCATCTAAATCCTGCAAAGCTCAAAGCTTTCATCACTTGATTCCATGACAGATGAATTGGTTTTCCAGGCTGAACTAATCCTTAAAATCAAACAGAAGCTATGGGCCCCGCTGGAGCTTGTAAGAAGCCCCTCTGCTGCAGTGTGTCCGAAAGTGAAATCAACTTTGCATTGCCGGTTTTGAGTCTCGACTTTCAGACCCACTGCCTTCTTGGTGGTGTGTGTGTGTGTGTGTGTGTGTGTGTGTGTTTGGATTTGGTTTTAGGTGCAGAACTAAATGGTGTGTGTCGTTTGATGCACACACACACACACACACACACACCATTACAACTGTAGCCCTACATTTTGACAAGACACATGGGTCCTTTTTCACCATGTGCTTGTCAGGCAGTCCCACATTCCTCATTTACCTGCTGCCTTATAATAAAACCTAAAAGCATCCCTGGTACACCTGTGTTTGCACCCACCTCCTCCCTCTCTACAATAACCATGGCTGTGTGTCTCGACATGACCACAGAGAGGTCTTTTGTTATGATGTCAGCCACCAGCATGTCACCGCTCACCTTCCAGCCAGCAGAGCTATTGCTGTCGCCTTTGTCCTTGAAATATGGCACAGACCTCACCATCCAGTCATAGATTTGGGACAAGGTCAGCCTGTTCTCGGGGGAGCTCTCGATGGCTTGCGTAATGAGGTCTGCATAGGAGTAGTTGCCCCAGGCGTTCCTGCGGGAGGAGGACTTCCTCAGCTGCTGCGAGGCAGAGCCGCCCAGAGCCGCGGCGGGGGTCTGCGCCGAGGAAGGAGAACCATCGGCGGCCTCCTCCTTGCAGGGGCCGCGCTGGACCTCCACCGGCTGGGAGACGGCGCTGCTGCTGCCGCTGCCGCCGCCGCTGCCGCTGCTGCTGCTCGACACGCGAGACTTAGCACCGTCGCCGCCGGCTTTCTGAGCGTCGCCACCCTCGTGCTCATCGTCCTCTTCTTCGGGGATTACGTCAGTGTCATTTGTTCCGGGCTTGTCCGCGCCGGACTCCGGACGGGGCAGCGGCCAAGTGCAGGACCGCGGCCGCTTCTGGGGCTCGAAATCCGGATCTATCTCCACGTTCGAGGGGGACTCGTCGCCGTGGCGCGGAGCCTCAGCCATGTTAATTCGTAATATCTCGCTCGTTGCACAAAAAAGGGGTTATAAAATCACTCGGGGTCGCATTCCATCAATGTTGTGTGCAGCCTTCCGCGGACGGTTTTGTATTTTACTATGCACGGTACACGCGCGGCGTCCAGCCCGCAGTCCCCCCCAGCACGTGTCCGTATCTCTGTCCCTCCCGCGAGGCGTCTATCCGCAGCACACGGAGCTGATCGGGCTGACCGGCATTGGCTCTTCTCGTGCACGGCCCACACCCCGGCCAACACGCATTGCAATATCACGAAACGCAAACAGGCTAAAGTGAGGGAGAGTCGGCGGAGGGTCTTCTTTTACACGCGCCCGCGTCCTGCGCCGCGATTCCGCAAGCGTGCATGCCAAAGAAAAATACAATAAAAAATAAAAAAATACAATAAAAAAAAAAAAGACTTAGCCTAATGCCACCACATCGGCGTTATCAGTCCGCACACAGCTGCCATCTTGACCGTTTCCTTTGCTCAAGTTCTTTATCATCCGCGCGGAGCGCTGCCCGTCGCCTGTGCGCTGCGCTGCTGTCCAGAAACCATCAAGGCGGTGATTGCGCTCTCAAGGTCCTGCAGCTTGATTTAAAAAAGAAGGAGAAAAAAAAAAAGAAAAAGGGGGCGGGTGCGGGGACTACTGGAGAAATGTGGCGTGGCTCAAGCCCTAGCTTACAGGAACATAACGATGCATTCTCGCCGCACGTCTCTGTGCGCGTGGAACAGACCTGCGCGGCGTCCTCCGGGGGTGGCCGCCAGCCCGCAGACGCTCTTCGTCCAATCTGCCGCAGCCGCTGCGAACCGGTCCGGGAGAAGGAAAAGCTCACGCGCCGGCCCCCACTGGACAGGCTGTGGAGTTAAAGTGACAGTGTTGGAGATGTCCGCAGGCCAGTGACATCACTCGGTGTGTGTGTGGGTGGGTGCGCGCGTGCGTGTGAATGCGCGCGCACGCCTTTTTATATGACCGGAGGATTTTAAGAAGACAGTAAAAAGATGAAGTCATCTCCTGTTATTTGATTTAAATAATAGATTAAGAAAAATAGTCTTTTTTTAAAATATATATATAAATTACTGAGAGCAGGAAGATGTTGTGCAAGTCTTGAATATTAATGTTGCTGCAAGATGGAAGCGGCAAAGACCATAACCAGGATGTTTAGAAATGAAAAACTGAAGACAGTTAATATAATTTTTAAAAAGTAGTTTTTTTAATATATATTTATATAACTATCTCCCACAGCTTGTTTCAAAGGATTATCCCCATTACTGGGAGTACAATTATAGTGGATACATACTGCGTCCTTTATATGCATCTATTCATCTGTTGAATTAAAATTATAAAAATGTATCCACTGAGTTACTTAGTTCTGACTGTGAGGTGTTTGCTGTATACTCCAACACACATACAATGCCTGCCCTGGTTGCAACATTAATAATACAGTAATGTAACTTTTAAAATATGACAAATGCCACACGTTTGCCATAAAAAGGCAATTGTTGTGAACTGCACATTTTATTTATATATCAGTTTTAATAGAGAAGTTGGATTAAATTAATTAAATGTACTTTGTGTCACAGTTAACACCCACTGACACAGTGGACCTGTTTTGTTGTTGCACATTAAAATATAAAAACATTTGTAATTCATAATTAATTGTTCGCAAAGCAATTAGAATTTGAAGATGTTTCTCTCTTTCACATCCCACACTACTTTTAATTTAGTTTTTCTAAGACGATGTGTATTTAATAAAGAAAAGATTCATGTAAAAAAAAAAAAAAAAAAAAAAAGGAAAACAGTTAATCAACCAACTCCCAACACTTAAACCGGTGTTTGCTTCATTTATGAAGATGGATACATATTATTGGGCACTGTAAGTAATATATTAACACGTACCGGTTTCTTTTTTTTATCCACCAAATGAAAAATGCTGATAACTGGAGTCAAACGTTATTGTTCAGTGGATCATGAGAAACGCTTCACAAGCACCGTCCACATAAATCATGAGAAATAAAACAGCTATAAATCTCTGAATCAATCTGCCGCCTCTGCTGTATTCAGACTCTCATTAGAATCATACACAACTCATTGATGTGCATTATATTTCTCAAAAGCGACCAGATTAAAATGTCCTTTTAAATCTTCATAAAAGTCCTCCGGGAATCCATTTCCAAAAGCCGTCCAGCTCTTTCCCACAGATTGAGCAAAGTGTTAAAAGCAATATGACGCCATAACGTCGACTATTAAAAATGATCCAGGAAGTGCAATGTCACAATAAAGAAGGCCTTAAGGAGTTCAATAAATATTCCCTGTACAACATTTGAGGTCCAGCTGGGTCGATGCCGGAGACGACGAGCAGGAGAAGCACCCGCTGCTTTTGGCCGAGGGGAGTCCAGGTCATGGAGGTTGCGCAACACGGTCACGCCTGTGATTTAGCGCTTCGGTCTCCTTCCAACCAATATTCTTCTGTCTGCATCTCCGTGAGGCGAGACACGGTCCTCTGGAAGGCGAACATCTCCTCCTCTCCACTGAAGATGGCCAGACTGCTGGCTTCATCCTGTCCAGCGACAGGGGAGGACAGTGAAACAGTTGAACAGAAAAATCACACAAATATTTGTTTATATCATCTGAAAACCTTTATGCTTTCAGGAAATGAGGAAGAGAGCGAGATATGCAACTAGGGTCGACCAGGTGGACCCTCAACATTTAAAAAAAATATTATTTACAGCTGAAATAAAAAAAATGTAAAACACGGAAATAGAAACTTGATGCTCTCCGCCTTCCTTTTTAAAAACAAAAGTACCAGCATCATGAAACAAATGACGATAAGGCGCTACAGTATCAACAAAATGACACGAGATGGTATAAAAGTTATATTTTATGTTTGTCTGTTTATTAGTTATTTAATAGAATATACCAAAAACTTGTGATGAGACTTTGATGAAATTTGATATGAAGGAAAACCTGTAGATTTGAGTTTCTTAAAATTGACATTTTGAAAGATTTTTTAAATTATTATTATTTTATTTAAAAAGGAACTGATACATTCACTTTACATTATCAGACCCATGTGCCCCACTATTGTCCATCACTACATCTACTCTAATGCCAAACCAAAATGAGATGCAGTACTAAAATGACCGAGACTGGATTCATTATTAAAGAAGTACATTTAGAGGAGGGCTTACTTGAGTTAAGACAGAGTAAGTAAAGGCTAAAGTAGCGACTAAGACGATTTCCCACTGACTGACTAACTTCCAGCTGTGTTTTAAGCTCCGTTCACTGACGGCCGACCGCCTCAGTCGGCTTAATCATCTACTTTACGACGAAAAAGTCCACGCCCCAACCGGGAAGAAAGAAAAAAAAAAAACGTGTTCAGTTTGGAAAACAAGGAGTAGGAGCACGCTCACCCTCGTCAGCCCCAGATCGTCCATCAGAACGTGGCTCTCGTGGTGGCCGTCGTCGCCGCGGTGCACAAACAGATCGTCCAGTGGGTGGTCTGCAAGAATCACCACCCGCACCTTCAACGACACACACACACTTGTTACAAAAAACACCCGGGACAAAAATGACGTTTCGGAGAAGGTCATGCGTGGCTGTAAAGAACGCAGTGTACCTTGTGGTCGTAGAGGGCGTCCACGAGCGTTATGAGCCGCCTGGCCTGAGATTTCTTGTTCAGCGTCAGCAGAGGAATGTGTCGTATAAAGATGGTGTCGAACAGACCGGACATCTCCAGGTAGTCGCTGGCCCCTAAAGGCTGAAACATTTACATTCAAAAAGTGGAGATGTCACAATGACATTAAGCCTCAAGAAAAGCAGGAGACAGTGGTTTGAGTGGCTGAATGATATTTCTGTTATCTAAGTTTTAATAAACCTGCTAGTTTACTAGAAAACCTGTAGCTGCATGTCTTTGTATTCATTTGACCTTTTCTTGGAATTGCTTCAGCCACCAAAGAGCCACTTGTGAGTCAATCATTTAAAAAAAAAAAAAACTTATTTTTAACTCCAGGTCGAGTTCTGTGTTTCAAATAGGTTGAAATACCAGGAAAGGTCATAAACCATAAATCTGTATTTTTCTGTGCCACCGTTTCTGTTATTGCATCTCATATAATGCAATTGTGACATAGCTTCAGTATACAATATGGGACGCTACCTTATTGTGTGGATTTTTGACTGTCACAGAATGTGGTAGCAAAAAATAAAGAAAATAGATAGACGTGTGTACGTTTCCACCATCAATCTAAAATCTGAAGAAACGCATGCATTGAAAATGATGCGCGTGACATGCAGAACCATCTTCGACACGAGGCATTTACTTCCCTGTGGGATGCCTCCTAACCACTCAGCTATCAGGTCACCCAACAGGTAACTCCCTTTTTAAATAATGGACATTCCATACAACAATAATATGCAGACAAGTGAGTGCAATTGTTCACCAACTACAATGTGAGCAAAAGCCTGATTGGTCCGATAAAAAAAAAAAGGCAAAACGTGATAAATATAATTTTAGCTTTTATGCATATTTATGTCACAACTGTGTCATTGTATCCATCACATAATATCTATATTTAAAAAATAAAAAAAGGAAAGTCTGAGAGACTTACTCTGTCACAGAGCTCCTCAAACGTGCAGTCTGCGATGGTCCCACATGCTTTGTTCAGACGGACTTTCCTGTTGTTAACATTCAGAACTCTTGGTCGCGTTACTGTGGAGAAAAACAGTGTGTGAGCCCACCGTGTGATATTAAAGAGTGTCATTTAGGTGGTAATACATACAGAGTGACAACCACATTACATTTCAGCTGTAGAATTAAGTCAAAAGTCCACTTACTGTCATTTTGCTTAAAAGCCAGCTCATCAAACTTCTTGTCCAGCGTTGCTTCTACATCCGGCTCACTGGATCTGCAGTAAAAGAAACATTAAGAACACTAAAACATGCATACAACAGATCAAAATACAGCTTGAATACAACAGAACAAAATACAGCTCGCAATGACCGACTTCGTGGGTTTCTTACAGGAAGTAGAGTTTTCCAGCAGATGGTCTGTTCCTTCTGCGGTAATCTATCCCAGAATCCAGACGGAGTGTTTGGCAATACGTCTGCATGCGAGAGACAAACAATTAACAGGAACATTTCAAATTTAAATAAAAAAAAAAAAATCTGATTTCCGTCTCCTTTCTCACCTGCAACACAGCAATAAACGGCACAAAGTTGACCCTCTGAAGACCGTTTTTATACAAGTCTGAGGGGAGAGAGTGGGATTAAAGACATTTTTTTAAAAGACACGCCTGCCAAGTTTTGTCGTGAAATTTGTCGTCTTTATATAATATTAGTGTTAGTTAGATTAGTTAGATTTTAAAATCATAAGGAGTTAACTGTATCCATAAAAGAAAAGTTCAAAGGAATCTGGACGCACACGGACGTCAGTCTGAGGTAACAAGTTGTATATGGAGAAAAAGGCAAAGAACATTGAGAACAGTTGTGACAAAAATGAGCGCAAATAACAAGGTTTTTGTCTGGAAAATCTGCTAAAATAGACAATAGACTGCTTTGACATTGGCAGTAGACGAGTATGCCCTTCTGGTTTTCATCTGTTTCCATCACTGATTATCGGAGCTTGAGCCGATAAATACTTTGACTATTGCGGAGTTATTTGTTCCAAGAATGAAGGCCGAAACGTGAGCTTTCCCACTGCAGACGAAAGCCAGATGTTAGTGGGTGTACGTTTTTGTCCAGTGGGAAACGGGTCAAAGTCCAGAAGAACAGGCTCTGAAGGCATTTGGCTTATTCAGGATATGTTGTTACTTACCTACAGGGGGACGATTAGAAGTGGCCACAACAACAACGCCGTTCAGAAACAGATTCTCAAAGAGCTGCTTGAGAATCATGGCATCAGCGATATCAGTCACCTGAAATGGGTGTTACAAATAAATTAAACGTTGGGTAAAGCACAAAGTAAATACAGCCGGACTCCTTTTAATGTCTACATCCTGTCGAAAATTACCTGAAACTCATCAAAGCACAGGAGACAAGCTTCCCCACTGATCTCCTCTGCAATTGGAGCAATGGGGTCATAGGATTTGGCCATTTTACCCGCTTTCCTCTTTGGCATGCTCTGTTTCAGTCGATGGATCCCTAAAAAAAATAAATAAAAAAGAGCAAAAACGTGTCTTGACTCAGTCGGGTAGGTATAAGTAAGACGGAGGCTTGATTTCCATTTTGAAGGAAATGGGAGGAAGCCAAAAGACAGTGTCCCTCTTTGGTTGCAGCTATTTATGAGGCAGGATTTAAATACACTTTTATTCATGCTAAATGTCACGTTTGAAAAGCTGCTATTTTCTCTCCTCATAAGAACAGCCATCGTCACTAAATGCTTACAAAAGACACAAGACATATGTTGATGGAAATCTGGTTCACTGACAATGTGAAGAAAATGTATTTCCTGGCAAATGCCTCATCCATCTTGGACTTATTCATTCATACATACATTCATTTGTGGCTTCACTCAAAAGGCTTGAAGAATAATTTGCCCCCTTGTGGCTGTTGAGAGCAAATAAAGTCGACTGTGACAACGATGAACATTATTCACACCCTCAGTAGAAACATGAAGGGTACTCACTTTTATGCACGTCCAACATGAAGCCGTGGAAATGAACCCTCTTTTTCTTTTCAGTCTCAACGTATGAATAAAACATGTCCATCACCATCGTTTTGCCTGTGCCTGAAACAAAAAATAGAGCATGTAACTTAAGGGGAAAAACTTTTTCTCTTCTTCTAAAAACCCTTTTTATTTATTTGTGAATCTGGGGCTCATCTCTCTTACCAACATCCCCGTAGATATAGTAACCTTTTGGAGCCTTCGGTTTTGGGAAAAACTGTAAAAAGACAAACAAAAAAACATGCAGGTTCTGGTGTTACAAATAGACCCCAAATTGTCTTGAATTATATATATATATATATATATATATATATATATATATATATATATATATATATATATACACACATATATAAATTATAGACACACACGATTTTTGTGTGTGTGTGTAACAGCTTGTTAAGTCAGTAAATAAAGGATGATAGATAGATAAAATATAGTAGTGTGATAGAATGAATGCACTTTAATTTAGACAGGTTGTGCAGTAATGTAGTAAACATATGTGACAGGTAATGCACATAAACATATATACTATTGTGAAGGTTTATATAAGTTTATGCATAGGTGGGAAAGTAAAGATGAAGATATATACTATAAAAAGGAAGAAAAAAAAGTAGCATTAAGGTAACAAACGAAAACATGATACTGAGGTCGATCTTTCAAAACTTCAGAGGCTGTAATTACAGGTAAATAAAAGGAAAACCCAACGTAATGTGTGTTGGCATAGCAAGCAGCAATAAACTAAAACCTTAATAATCGTTAACAGTTAATTCGTAAAAGAATGAAAGCATCCGTAACCATGGAGATGTTTTCTCATTCCTCTACCTTGGAGAAGAAGGATATCGGCGTGTTGCTGTATCCTCGCAGGGTTTTGTGGAGCTGATCCAGGGTCTGCATCACCGCTTTCTGGTGCTCATCCTCCCGCAGCGACCCGTCTCTGATCAGCCCGCCGTAGTGGTCCAGGGGGCCGCGGAACCCGGCGGGTCTCGCGCCGCTCTCCTCCGCCGCCGCCGCCCGTTGAGCTTCCACCGAGTAACCTTTATTTCAACCACAACAACACACATTAGCTAGCTAGTTAGCTCTTGAAAAACTAGACCACCGGTTAACTCTTCCGACTCGACCACTCATCAACAAAACTCACCAAAAACTCGTCTCACCTCGTCTGTAGGTGTCTGTCAAAGATTTTAGCAGCTTTCTGGAGGAATAGTGTGTTGTCAAAACACACCTAAAGCCCAGTAAAGCTGAGGGTGACATCTTTAAAGACAGCGGTATGTAGCACACCGCCATCTTGGATTCAAATTCCTTCAACGTAACTTTATTAACAAACACGTGACAAACAGAAGCGTGTGTTCCGCGTCGGCCAGCTGGGGGCGACATTTTATTCAGTCCAAAGATATTTATGATATTAATACACAGACAGTTTATGTATTAACAATAATTATATTATATTTTATGGTTCCAGCTTGTGAGGATTTGCTGATTTATATTTTATATGTTATATATTATTGTTAACTAAATATCTTTTGCGTGGACAGTTGAAAACCTCACGCTTTGGGAGTTGTGACAGACATATCACCTTCTTTTTATACTATTTCTTTACACAAAAATATAGACAAAATAATCTATAAAAGTAATAATTAGTCGCTGTCCTAATCCCAAACTTGCGCAAGACACACTATATAATTTATATATGTGGCTATACTATATATATGTGGCATTATCTACTGAAATATCAGCACTTATGAAAATGAATGTCCCATGGCGTTAATTTGGGATAAATATGGAACATATACAACTGTGTCCAAATCATGAAACACCTAAAATGACCTATTGTGTTTCATGTGGCAGGAATAGGGATTGCAGAGAAACTGCACATATTTAAAATAAATGAAACTATAATATTAACTGCTGATTTTTTTCAGCTCTAGCATTATTATTTGCTGTAATACCTAAAGTAACTAAAGTTTAAATAATATATGGTTGCAACTGGTGGCAAGGCGCCAGGGGTGGATGAGATCCGCCCTGAGATGCTGAAAGCGCTGGACATTGTTGGGCTGTCTTGGTTGACACGCCTTTTCAGTGTCGCATGGGGGTCGGGAACAGTGCACATGGACTGGCAGACCGGGGTGGTGGTTCCCATCTTCAAGAAGGGGGACCGGAGAGTGTGCTCGAACTATCGTGGTATCACACTGCTCAGCCTCCCGGGAAAAGCTTATTTCAGGGTGCTGGAGAGGAGGCTCCGACCGCTTGTCGAACCTCAGATTCAAGACGAACAGTGCGGATTCCGTCCCGGTCGTGGAACAGTGGACCAGCTCTTTACCCTCGCAAGATTACTGGAGGGGTCCTGGGAGTTTGCCCAACCAGTTTACATGTGCTTTGTAGACCTGGAGAAGGCTTTCGACCGGGTCCCTCGAGGGTTTTTGTGGGGTGCTGCGGGAGTATGGGATGCCGGACCTATTGGCACGGGCCATCCGGTCTCTGTACGCCTGCAGTAGGAGCTGTGTTCGTATCCTCGGTAGTAAGTCAGACACGTTCCCGGTGGGTGTTGGCCTCCGCCAGGGCTGCCCTTTATCACCGGTCCTGTTCGTGACCTTCATGGACAGGATATCTAGGCGCAGCCAGGGGGCGGAGAGGATCCGGTTCGGGAGTCTCGGGATCGCCTCTCTGCTGTTTGCGGATGATGTGGTCCTGTTTGCCTCCTCGGACCGTGACCTCCAGCATTCACTGGGGCGTTTTGCAGCCGAGTGCGAAGCGGCAGGGATGAGAGTTAGCACCTCCAAATCTGAGGCCATGGTGCTCTGCCGGAAACCGGCGGATTGCTCCCTCCAGGTGGGGGCAAACTGCCTACCCCAAGCGAAGGAGTTCAAGTATCTCGGGGTCTTGTTCACGAGTGAGGGTAAGGTGGAGCGGGAGATCGATAGGCGGTCCGGTGCGGCTGCAGCAGTAAAACAGGAGCTGTACCGGTCCGTCTTGGTGAAGAGGGAGCTGAGCCGGAAGGCAAAGCTCTCCATTTACTGGTCGGTCTACGTTCCAACCCTCACCTATGGTCACGAACTCTGGGTCGTGACCGAAAGAACGAGATCTCGGATACAAGCGGCCGAAATGAGCTTCCTCCGTAGGGTGGCCGGGCTCAGCCTTAGAGATAGGGTAAGGAGCTCGGACATCAGGGGGGAGCTTGGAGTCGAGTCGCTGCTCCTTCGTGTCGAAAGGAGTCAGCTGAGGTGGTTCGGGCATCTAGTCAGGATGCCTCCTGGACGCCTCCCATTAGAGGTTTTCCGGGCACGTCCAACTGGTAGGAGGCCCCGGGGAAGACCGAGGACACGCTGGAGGGATTATATCTCCCGGCTGGCCTTGGAACGCCTCGGGATCCCCCAGAATGAGCTGGAAAGTGTTGCGGGTGAGAGGGAAGCCTGGGTCGGCCTGCTGAACCTGCTGCCACCGCGACCCGACCCCGGATAAGCGGCTGATAATGGATGGATGGATGGATGGATGCAACTAACCATATCTGATTTAAAATAATCGATTATTCTGCAAAACAATTATTGGTTTGGTTTTTAGTGTTACCATTTTAAGATGTATGCCTTCAAATGTCTTGTACAAAACCCAAATATACTCAGTTTATTATTGTGTATGACATAAAAAAGCATCTGCGAAAATATTTTCATTAAATGACTTTAACTTTGCTGCTGACTAGTAAAATAATAAATGAATGAATAAATAAATAGTTTGAGCTCTAACATTGATATCTGCAGTTTGAATAATATGGGGGATACAACTAGCTATATATATTTTCTTTCATGATTATGCAGATTATTTTCTTGAGAATATTCTTATTAAAATAAATTTTAAAAAACAGCAGAAACTCTGTCCTCAGTCTTATTATATCTCCACAGCACTGAGCAGACAAAAAAAAAAACATGGCAGACAACCGACAGGGTGTTACAGGGGCTTACAGGCTTGTTGCCATGACAACAGAGGAGCCCCTCTCTCTCTCTTTCTCTCTCTCTCTCTCTTTCCGTCTCTGTCTCTCTCTTTAATGCACGCGTGCACACACCAGCCCCCCCCCCCCACACACACACACACACACACACTGTCACTCTCTGTCTGTCTCGGTTGTACACACCCGCACTCAAACACACACACTATATATACAGTATTACAGTGGAACCTGCCTTGCTTTGAGATCCGTGCTCAGGAAAAATAGAGGAAATAAGGAGCGTATAGGGACACTCCACATCTGTTTTGGATGGTGAGTGCCTGCTGACCGGTTATTGTTTGTTTACATACTGTATCCTTTTGAAAAGTCTGCTTAAAATAAAGAGACATTTTGGAGGAATGAACCGCCGTTTGTTTATTCTTGCTGCATGGGAGCTGTGCCACATGTTTATTTTCTCCCTGCTGCTTCTTCTTCTTCTTCTTTTTTTTTTTTTTTTTTTAAAGATTAGGGTGGAAGCTGTCATCGTAATGGTAATTCATGGCTGGGTAGCCATGGTGAAGTCAATTTCCCCCTCCCTCTGCCACTGCTGAATGCATTAGTCTAATGAGATGTCTGCAGCCTGTGTGCCCAGCAGCAGCAGTAGCAGCAGTGTGTTAACCAAAAAGGAGACGAGGGAAACGCCACATACAGCAAGAGCAGGATGGCTTTCCCTTCATTGTTAGGGATTTAGCTTTAAAGTCACCTTTAGGCTCCTGGGATTTAAGACAAAAAGGGCTTGGCTCTTGGGCTTTCACAATAGAAGACAGCAGGTAATAGACACCCCCCTCCTCTCGGATTTATTAGTGTGTTATCCGTGCAGGATGGAGGTGCTGTTTCCTCCACGGCTCATGCATGGCTGCCTTTTGTGTTGTTTGCTTATTATGGTGCTCTGCTAAATGCTGCTTCTCTCACCGCACTGCACAGCTGAGTATTCTGCAGTCTCTTAGTATTTAGATGGTGCTGTTGTTCACCGTTGCCAAGCCATTCTGCTCCCTCTGTGTCTGCTCTAAAATGATGCTAATGCTGCTCTCTAATGTATAGTTGGCGAGGAGGAGGATTACTGTGCATGTGCAGGAAGTGCATGTCTCTTTGCATTTCTATAGCTTGAGCTCAATGGTTGTTTCCTTTGTCTCCAGCTCCAAATGAGTGTACCTGCAGCAACGGCACAGAACTCAGACGGCAACAACAGTGAAATGCAATCGGCTGCAGTATCTCCCTCCTTCCTCCCCAGCCAGTCGGGGAAGATACCGGGCAGGAAGAGAGGGAGACCCCCACTCCGCAATGTCGCCAAGATGGATTTTCCAAATCGTTACCCCGAGTCGCTCCCTCCCCTCAAAGTGCCAAAGAAGAGGGGGAGAAAGCCGGGCTTCAAGGTCAGCCACATGAGGGGGGATCTGGGGGGGATGAGCTGTGGTATATGAGTGTGTATGTGTGTGTGTGTGTGTGTGTGTGTGTGTGGATGCAGCGTGTTTAAAAATGCATGTGTACAGAGAAAGACAGACACACCGGCTCCATGCCTTTCACATGTTGTGGGACCCTAGTGTAACAGAGAAAGACTTATCTGTGAGGCTTTGTTCAGCTGTAGTCAAATGGCATGGGCATATTTTTATGTCAAAAGGGGAAGATGTTTTTGTAAATATGTCCGTTTTATCAATTAAACACGCAAAAAAAAAAAATCTGCATATGTAGCATAAAATCCACAGTTTTATATAGATTTGGCGGCCTGATTATTCCACCACTCCCCTCCATGCACGATTTAGTAAATAACTGATATGCCTGAAATAAACAATGCGATAACTTCTTCTTCTGCAGCTCAAACCCAGGATGGTGATGACACCGTTGGCGATCTCTCCGCCCAGCAGCACCCCTGAGCCCGATATGAGCTCCATTCCTCAGGATGCCGCCACCATCCCCCACTCTGCCACGCCCCAGGTGCTTACAGGTAAAACACTCTTAACATCAGATATCAGAGTCAACGTCTTTACGACCCAGTCCTGATTGGCTTTAAAAGACACATCATTAAGATAATTCATGCATCTCTTCTCCAGTCTGTATCTACATCAACAAGCAGGCCAACACGGGCCCCAACCTGGACAGGAAGAAGATCCAGCAGCTCCCTGATCACTTCGGACCCGACAGGCCGTCGGTGGTGCTGCAGCAGGCCGTCCAAGGCTGCATCGACAGCGCCTTCCAGCAGAAAACGGTGTTCACTCTCCTCACGCAAGGCTACGGGGGAGAAAAAATATCAGGTGTTGTACAAAGACCTCCCTCAGGTGTTGCTTTCTATTTGTTTAAAAGCTTATTTCCCCCACCACCACCACCACCACTTTACCTGAGGTTCCACTGAGTATAAAAAACATGCATTAGTAAAGTAGTTTAATGACCTACTTTGCGGCGTCTGAACTGGGATGTTGTTTCAAGCGGTTCCCCTGCTTTGCTTCTCCAGCCACATTCGATGGGAAGCAGCACCTTCTCAGCCTCCCCGTGGTGAACAGCATCGACTATGTGCTCCGCTTTCTGAAGAAGCTCTGCCGCAGCTTGCACTGTGAAAACCTCTTCAGCGATCAGCCCATTACCCAACACAGCGGTGGCTCCTACCATTCAGATGGTACGTTTAAATAATAATAATAATAACTATACGTTTAAAGCTCCTGGGCGGATATAATCCCATTCTTTGAGTTGATTCTGACTCTCATCTTGTCCGTAGCTGAAACGTCTATGGCCGAGGACTACCATTTAGACCAGTCCGACGGCAAGCGCTACTCCATGGACCCAGGCGATTCTGCTTTCGGCTCCATAAGCTCGTCCTACTCGCCAAAGTCCTACGGGTTTCGTTCGTCACAGCAGTTCACGAACGGCTCGGCCTCCATGAACATGTGCAGACAGTCGTCCACCAGCCCGAGCACATTCCCAGAGAGCAACAGGACGGGTGAGAAGTCATGGAAAGACCAAACCAAGATTCCTGCGATGTTTTTTTCTTTCTTTATGTTCATGTATTTCCTTTGTTCTCCCAGGAGGTTACAGTGCAGCTTCAGAGTCCCAGGACTCCAAACCTCCACCCAATAAGGACCCAACCACCTGGTCTGTGGACGATGTTGTCTGGTTCATCAGGGATGCGGACCCCCAGGCTCTCGGCCCCCATTCAGACGTCTTTAGGAAACATGTAAGTTTGTTTCCCATTGTGTTCTGGACAGGATGTTTCACCTCTGATTTAATGAACGTCCAGTGGAAATCAACTTGGGTCTGGTCGACCACGCCAACATCTCGTTTCTGCTTCCCTCAGGAGATCGACGGAAACGCTTTGTTACTCCTGAAGAGCGACATGATCATGAAGTACCTCGGACTGAAGCTGGGGCCGGCCTTGAAGCTTTGCTACCACATCGACAAACTAAAGCAGACTAAGTTCTGAAAACCTTCTACTATGTATTTCCCTTCTGTGAATCCAACGATACATTTGAGAACGGTCTCCAGGTCTGTGAGAGAATGGGAAGCGAGTGGGATCCCCAGGAGTGAGATGCATCATTTCCTTTCCTGCTGTAAAAAGGATAAAAGCAAATGGTTTGCCACTTTTACAGATACTTTAACTTCTTTTTGCTCAGAATGAGGGGGATTATGCGTGAAAAATATGCTATAAGTGACGTAAAAATCCAAGAAAGCAACACAAAGAGTGACACATTCAGGTATTACAACTTCATCTTCAGTCTTTTATGAAGACGTTTGTAACCAACATAGGCATTTTAACATTAGAAGGGTGTGATAAAAGTAGATAAGTGTAAGTAGAGTAAATGTTAGGTTCTCCAACCAGCAGTTTATGTACCATCACCCTGGTTGTAGTTGTTGTAGGTCCTTGAGTTTTTCTTTTACAGCTAACACACTATAAAAAAGATGGTTGAGCTAGGTTTTCACCTTAAGTTAGCACTCCTTAAACCTGCAATAACTGAGTTTATTTCACATTTGAGGGCAGCGGAAACAAGTTGTGAAAACAACATGGACATATCATCACCTTTTAAGTTGATGTGGCTAACCTTTAGCCAATAGTTGCTTATATACACGCCAACAGTTATGCAGCAACTCTATCACACCACGTGTTTCTGGCCACGTGTTTCTGGTCACCTGATGAATGTAAATCCAATTGTAACTCTCTTTTATTTCTATTTTGGTCTCCACCAACTCCAGAGGGAAATAGCTAGCTCGTTAGCTGCTAAGTGCTCCACGATGTTCACCAGCTAGTCATATTGTCTGTATCTGCTGTTTGGTGCTCAGCAGGTAGCGTACAGGTGTTGAGAGCTTTGTTACTGCCTCTCTAGGGTGCTTATAGGGGTACACAGGGCGTAAAATACATGTATAAGAGAGGCCGCCTTACAAGGGTGGAACGAAAGAGGCAAACAATAAGTCAGGTGAAATACTTAAGCAGCAAGAAGGAAGATTTATTGACAGTTTATGGATTAACAAATGTAAAACAAAAAGGCGTCAGGGTCTCTAAGGCCAAAACAATAAACCAAAACCCCCACGCTAACTAGAACATAACGGTCACACCGGCCTCAGAAAACAGCTGCCGGCTGTTCTGAGATTAGTGGGAATTAACCAAAAATAATAAAAGTCAGACCGGGCAGCCAAGAAAATGACCCGCTACAGAGATATGTAAAAGAGGAGCTGCAGAGTCAGGTGATAATTCTCTGTTTTACATTCACTGATACATTATTATTAAAACATAATAATAATCAAGCCGCTTGTCTTGAGCGGAGAAACTGAATGTTCAAATCTGGTTGGATGAAGGAGGGACATTTTCCACTAAAAGGACACACCTGAAACCCTTCTCTCTTCCCATTGGCTCGCAGACCCATGGGTTCTCCGGTTGGGAGGACCCTCTTGGTACATTTTGATGAAGATTTCCACGATGTCACGTCGTGATAATCACAAATTCACCCCTCTCTTCTCTTACTTACTTACTCTACTTCCAGGCACAGATTTTAAACTAAAATCAGATTCAGATGAGATTGTGGAACGCATTCCTTCATACACGTTAACATATTGTAATCAGTAAAAGAAGGCCAGTATAAGAAAGTGTTTGTCTCATAAACCTTCACATATGTGTGTGTGTGTATATATATATATATATATATATATATATATATATATATATATATATATATATATATATATATATATCTCCCTATAGGATCTCATGTTTACCAAGCTGACAACATATTTATAACTGTGAGAAGCAGTGCATTACTACACTGCTTTTTGATTGAGAGAAAATTGTTTTGATACTATTTTTTCACATTACTGTGTAACAAAAAAAGTAATGTTCCCATTGGATTCATTTTTATTATAATTTAATATATTTAAAAACACTTTAACCTAAACAAAGCATAGCCTACAAACAGTAGAAAGACAGTAGCTCTCTTGGTAGCATATATAAAGACAAATGAGAGCATTGTGAATGTGATATATTTATGTTTCAATATGCAAGATTGTTACATGCCAATTATCTCCATCGGCTTTTCGTGTATACTCATGAGAGCGTCTTTTTAAATGCATATGTTTCTATCAAGCATCAGTGTTGATAAGGAAGCTTTCAAAAACACAATAACAACTTAAATGTCACACTGATTAAACGGCCATGTAAATGGGTATATAATATAGTATTGCTTTTGTATGCCACTTTTGGTGTACAGTATGCATCCTTTTTTAATCAATTAACCTTTTTAAGTGAATGCTGCTGTAAAGATATGACATGTAAGCCATGCCTAGTGAGATCAAACTGAGGTGTTTTATTTTGAAAATCACTATGAATAAGAGTTTTAGAGAACGCTGAGCGGATCAGTCCTCTATGCTGGTGCTACAGTTATCTATGTATTTAACTGTTTGCTTTTGTGTTTGTGAGGTGTAAAGGAAATCATATGTGTATACTGTACTGTGAGCATTAAATTAAGAAATCATATACTCAGAGATTTGCGTGACACTTTTCATCCCTCCGCCCCCCTACTCTCAATTTTGACCCAGCAGGATGCAGCCAAGGTTATTTCTTGTTTTTACCTAAATTTAAATGAGCCCAGAATTGGATGTGGGTCCACACATCTGAGAATTATTTTGGCTGGGAGCCACATCTGTGCTTCACCGCACGTGATTTAACAAAGGTGACCTAAATCTGTGGCTCCCAAACTGGTGTCCTCCAGGGGACCTTAACAGCCTCTTAAGGGGTCTTCCTAAATCAGGAACAGAGTCCCTTCTTTACTATTACTCGTTGTATATTAGCATCATTAGCACTGCACATTATATCTAATTCTGGTCAAATTTCAGCAAACCTTTAGAGTCCTGTGGACCAATGCCGATCTATTCAGATCCCCTTTGCATGAAAATACTGTGGGAGTCTGGCCTGGATCGTGTTAAATTACTAAAATATGGTGTGATTTTAGTGTGGATCAATATGTGCTGCATTGACCATCGCTGTACACTACATTATCCCAGGTTTGCTGTGTAACATTAAAGAAATTCTTTAGGAATGTGCAACATATAGCTATCAACATATATAAAAAAGCTGTAATAATAGTTCCACATTTTGGAGGGGAAAAAAGCTAATTTGATACCACTGTCAAGTTTGTCCGGTAAATATGAAGCTAAAACATGCGGGTTAGCTTAGCATACAGATTAGAAACATGCGGGTTAGCTTAGCATATTAGAAATGGGGAAACTGCTGGCTATATCCAAAGGGAGCACCTCTTAAGCTCACCAATACACATATTATATTGTGTTTGTTTAATCTGTATATGCAAACCAAAATGTAAAAAACGACAAGTTGTGGTTCTAGGGGAGGATATACAGGACTATTTCTTGGCCTGGAGCCGTGATTTCCAGGAGTTTCCGCTGGTTGCTTGACTGCTTCCATCCAAGAGATATAGTCCAGTGAGTTGCAGGCTCTGTGATTTAGGATAAATCTTTTTTAGACTTTTTAGATCTTCACGCTGAGAAATTAGCATGAACGTAAAGATAATTGTAGACCTGCTTTGAAGAATAAAATGTAAACATTTTTTTTAATAAATAACAACATTGGACGTCTTCTAGCGTTACCTGGACTCATGGCCCTTCACACAGTGAACACGGAGGGGCCCCTGGCTGGTTATCCAGCTTTTAGTTTTAGTAATTAATTCCATTATTATTCACGTTCTAATGACAATATAACTAAAATAGTTCACCCCTTAGGTTAAATTAATCTTTAATTTAATGAATGTAATTTCCTGATTAGTTCCAGTGGATTATTTGATTATTTAAAAAAAAAAAAAAAAAAAAAAAAGTATTTCCTGCTGATGAAAATTTCTGGCATGCTCATCCTCATCACGGTGAAGGATCCGGTTTATAACGTGACAGGATCCAGCTGAAGCCCAAAGCCAGCAGCAGAGCAACAGTGAACTTATCATCAGGCTGTGATGCACACGGGTGACGCCGCGCTCCTGTAGTCGCATAACCACAGACTGGCGTGGGATCGGTCCCTGCTGCGCCTCATCTGGAATAACGTCGGGAAAATACAGACATTTCATTAGCGGGGTGTTTGTCATTTTAAGGAGGCGAGCAGCGTTGAACATAACGTTTCCATCGGAAAGGGATTTATTATTTATTCCGATAGAGAATCACCAAATATAGGCTTTTAAAAAAAAAAAAAAAAAAAAGGTAAGAATGTATTGCCTGCATATGTACATGTCTTGTGTCCGGATTTTCAGATTATAGATGCCGCAGACGGTTGAATGGTTTGTGTTCATGTGTCACGCGTTGTGTTTCATAATTTTCTTTGCGTTTGAATGAATTGAATATCGAGCACCGAGGGGCTGGAACACGGGCACCTGCGCATCCCTTACAAATAAAAGCCCATTGCGTCTTGCATGGAAACACTTTCAGAAATAAGACAGGGAGGGAATCGTTTGACGAATTCGAGAGAGAAAAAAATTATAATAAAAAATATTAAATGATTTTGCGCAATTAATTGGCTTTTATGCGCCTCTATCGCGGCCCCGCGGTGGCACCGAGGGGAGCTCTTCTCGCTAAAAATAGGTCCGTTTGGTTATGAAATTATGTATTTTTTTTCTCCCCGATGCGCGTGCACCCATATGCCATTAGGAGGAGCAGGGTTGCATGGGATCTAATCTGAACACACACATACACACACACACACACACACACATACACTCTCACTGCGTCGTTTCCATCGGAATGCAGCAGCAGCAGCGTCTCCCTCTCGTGAACCTCGCGGGAGGCTGTTTAGCTTTAATAGCATTAACTCAAGATGTCGTTGCCCCAAAGCTGGTTATAAAAACAGCATCTGTCGGCCTCTGCTTGGGCAGCCTGTGCGATATGCGGCGGAGGGGTTTCTCTCCAACGCCGCAGTCACACGACGGTTCTCTGCGCTCAACGCTCCGTGAAACTATTTCGTTTTGTCATCTTCCTACAAAAAAGAAGAAAAAAAGAAAAAGGAAAAACCCTCTCTCCTCAAGGTCATTCGCTGTAGCTTGTTATGCACGTTAAACCCCAAGAACGGGGTCCTATAAATACCAATATGGCGCTCGTCAGGATTGCTTATGTGACACGCAGCGGGCGCACATTAACAGGCTGTGGGGTTTGCACTGATTTGGGCTGTTTGTTGTGGAAGGCCTGAGCCAATGCAGTGATGTCTGCTGCTGCTACTGTGGAGATGTGTGGACCATATCTTGGTCTCAAGTGGTGGAGGCTCCCACGAAAAAGCCCCCCCCCCGCCGCTCACCCATGTGCAAAAAAAATATAATTCTGCTGTTTCATTTGGTGAATTATGTATTAAGAAATTGACGCATGTCATCTGCCACACCACAAGTCAATATTTAATGATTCTGGGGCTTCTGGCTGCTCACGGTGTGTGGTCGCTCAAGTTGTCATCATTGTTCCCGAGGCCCTTCAGCGTGGATAATCCCGGCTGATTGGTCTGCATATTGCCAACAACTGGCTTAAACACTATATTATGTACAGACCGCTGGATTATACAATATATTCCCCTGAGCCAGATTACAGAAGGCCTGTCGTCCTCCTGCACGCTGCCCTCCCTCCGGTCTCTGGATGTGCTGCAGCAGCGCCCCTCTTACAACCGAGCGCAGGCTTTGTTGTCATTGTCGGGTTATAGGACAGTGTTTGCAGTGGAAACCTGAGAGCGGCGATCGAACATTTAATGAACTGGATCGGCTCTGACAGTGATGATCCAGGTCAGTGCTACACGGGGCCACGGAGCGGCACAAGCAGCCTGAGTGGGGGGTGTGGAGGGGTGACAGAAATAGAACGAGAGCACCAGGGAGATGTGTCCTGCCTTCTCAAACACCCCCACACATTTACTCTCTGTGCTTGAAGTGGAAATAATAATTTTAAAAAGGTAGTCGTCTATGCTATGTGCTCGAGATGTTCCTATACCGCCATCGCTCAGGCATAAATAAATGCATTATTCACGCGTTCTCGCACCACAGGAACCATGGGAAAGCAGAACAGCAAGCTGACCCCCGAGGTGATGGAGGATCTGGTGAAGAACACAGAGTTTAATGAACACGAGCTGAAGCAGTGGTACAAAGGCTTCCTGAAAGACTGCCCCACTGGCAGGCTGAATCTGGACGAGTTCCAGCAGCTCTATGTCAAGGTATGTGTGAACCGCGGCCTCTCTCCTTTGTTATCATCCGTCTGAACATGTAATCGTGACATGGCTGTTTCCCATCGTCAAACTGCTGCTACTAAGTCTATTTTTCTTGAATTATTCAACGCACATCTCTCCCACATTCACAGTTCTTCCCTTATGGCGACGCATCAAAGTTCGCACAACACGCCTTCAGAACCTTTGATAAAAACGGAGACGGGACCATCGATTTCCGAGAGTTCATCTGCGCCCTGTCCATCACGTCCCGCGGCAGCTTTGAGCAGAAACTCAACTGGGCCTTCAACATGTATGACCTGGATGGGGACGGCAAAATCACCAGAGTGGAGATGCTGGAGATAATCGAGGTAAGAGATTATCGAGTCATTAAGCCCTTCGCTCATCAGGGGACTGGCCTTGTTTGTGTTGTTGTTGTTGTTGTCCCCTGCACACCTGCGGCGCTTTGAGTGCACAGGCAGTTTCGTAATGACAGAAATGCAGTTGTATTGAATTACAGCACGCTATTTCTGGAAGCTCAATCAGGATAGTACATCTGATACGTCGCAGTGATTTCGGAGTATATTGACAATTTCTGGAGTGATAAATGTGACGTGTGCTTCTACATCGGTGCGTTTCATCCCTGTTAGATAAACTCGAAAATATAGAATAGATAAACGTCATCGGCCCCGTCCGTCATCTTCAAAATGTTTTTTTATGAATGGATTAGATGCTATTAAACACTATTTGTTTATTTTTACAAAAAATGTTGCTATACAATTGAATTATTATTGTTGAAGGTGCTAAATTGAAAATACAGAGCATATCGTTTGACTCCACAACGCTTTCAACATGGCGATGGCTGAGCAGGCAGCTAGCAGCTAACAGATAGAAGGTAAAAGCTAGCAGCTAACAGATAGAAGCTAACAGCTAGCAACTAACAGCGCTGACAGATATAACAGTGTTTGGTTGAGGGAGAACTGGAGGGTGGCCGGTACGCTTCATTGGTGTTCTCAGCTATTAGAGAGGCGCTAGCTAGCTAGCTAGCGCCTCTCAGCTGTTACTGCGTACGGCTGTTCTAGCTAGCCAGTGGAGCACACACACAGATGTTAACATGCACCCGTGGCCAGCCCAGAGACTTTCCCCCCCCCCCCCCCCCCCCCCCCCCCCCCACACACACACACACACACACACACACACAGCTCTGTATACAAGTTAATCATGTATCCTTCACGTTTAGCTATTTCAAATGTTACTTTTAGCTCACTATTTCAAACTTTTCCACATGCCTGTTTGTGAATTTCCAAGCATTAATTGCAACACACGGTGTGGATGTGTTTAGTTATACATATTTATGAAATACATATTTGTTTATTAACACAAATATGTGAAATATATTCAAATATATACTTTCTAAATAATCAGAAATTCTCTGTTTTAGTGCACAAGCACCCCTGGCTGGGCCTCACTGATGAACAAACAAACTCATCACTTGATTACATAACAAGCAACACTCTTAATTTCTCACTGCGCCTCCCTCACCCACAGGCGATCTACAAAATGGTGGGCACTGTGATCATGATGAAGATGAACGAGGACGGTTTGACACCACAGCAGAGGGTGGACAAGATCTTCGGCAAAATGGATAAGAACAACGACGACCAGATCTCGTTGGACGAGTTCAAAGAGGCCGCGAAGAGCGACCCGTCCATCGTGCTCCTGCTGCAGTGTGACATGCAGAAGTGAGCCCCCCCCACTACCACCACCACCCCACACCGCTCGCTCCTCTCCCCGTCAGTAACCCACACACTCTGGACAGCAGCACATGTTTTAATGTCTCATTAGGTTCTCTGCCATTTCCACAGGAAAAAACAAACAAACAAACAACAATGCTTGGACGATTTTTCAATGGACTCGCTTCTTGTGGTTGTATGCATGAGAATGTCAAATGCTGAATACTTTTGAATATAGCTATACGATATCATACATTTCTATTTCAAAACATGCCAACGTGATTTGTGCACAGTAACCCTTCGACATTTCCATTCAACCTTAGCTTGTAAATCAGTGGAGCGCTGCATTACATTATGTTCCTGCAGTATTTAGGATCCCCGGTGTTCACAGCTGCTACGACTGTACGCTTTACATAATATTAACAAAAACAATAACACCTATGATAATTGTAACTGTCTCTACTATCCAGACTTGTTGAGCTCTTGGAGAATAGAGTGGCACCCGTTCCAGATGTTTTCACACGATGGAACCGAGAAGAGTATAGGTTCTTTGCATGCATATATTACGTGTCAGAAAAATATAATCTCTTACCTTTTGCATCTTTAGGTGGTTATAAAAGAGAAACCCAATGGACTTCATTTAGTATTGTTGCATGGGATGTACAGTGTGTGACTCATCAGACTATTAGTTCACCTCCAGTAATGTGGGAGCATGATTCCCTCCAGTTGATCCACGTGTATGTGTGACACTTCGAGTTGTTTTCAAAGATATTTGGATTGCAGTTGTGGGCCGATCTCAGAGGAAAAGAGCTTTCACATTCACATTGTATTATGTTTTGCTTCAGTGACTTCTGGGATGAGCAGAAATACATTTATGGAGCAGCTTTTCTTTTCATAATTTTAATGTACTGCTGTCCCTTCATAGAGGAAAAGCCCAAAATTACAGTCATAAGGCACAGTACCCATGCATTATTCCCCACAAAGATCCATAATTGGCTTCTATTTCAGGCTGCTTGTTTGATTTAGACTAAAACAACTTAACTCGGTACATATCAACATGTTTACAGAAAGGAAGAGCACTGCAAAATGAGCACAGTCTCACCTTTTGACCTTGTTGCTAGGAGCCCTTTCTCTCTCTCTCTCTGGGCCGGGGACCCAGTGAGAGGGGCTCCACTTCCAATGCAGCGAGAAATAGAAAAAGGGAGAACAAAAAAAAAAAAGCCTCTTATATGTTTACTGGACACACTGCATTCCTACTAATACAACTTTTTTGTAAAAGGAGAAACTTTTTATTGAAAGATCTCATCTTCTATTCCGTTTGCAACAATCATAAAACATGCAGGCGCTCGATGAAGCTTTTGAAAGAGTGTTTCTGTGTGGGATAAAAAAAAAAATTAAAAAAAATCGGACGACCGGCGCGGGTTCAAGTTATCGAAGAAATTCTCTTTCAACAGTTTCACTTCCAACATTTCTAGGCTGTGCAAGCAGCTTGTAGTCCACTTAAAGGAGTGGAGGTCGCAGAAGCTTTTCACTGTTCTGTCTCTAAGTGAAAACCACCCTCACATTATTAAAGTCTATATTATTTATACATTTCAGTTCGGTCACTATGTCAGATTTATTTGTCTCCTAAATGTTTATATCAAATATGGGAACCTCATAATACAAGTGACTGTATTCTTTTATACATGTGGCATGTGTTGCACCCCAAAAATTAATTCTGTAGTGATCAAAATGAATAAACCGTCACCGGGCTTTTTCAAACGATACGGTGGAGCAGGTGTAATTTATGGGGAAGTGAGGACCACGCCCGCTGCTGCAGACTGAGGCTGCGTTGAGTTGGATGTGTGAGGATGTGGATGAAAAGTATGACGGATACAAAAAGGGGGTTTAGATAATCCAAAAATGTTATTGTAACAACCGGCTATGATCTTCACGGCGGTTACAGGTAAACGGCAGTTTCATGAGCACATGTTTTATGTCACACAGCACAAATATGATCTGCTCGAGGAGCAAACGTATTATAAACATTAACACTGACGTCTGGAGGTAAAACTACACCAAAATATCATTAAAACATTTTCAAAACATTAAAAATGTAACATAAAAAAAAAAAAAAAAAAGTATATGTTATTGAGATGCCCAAAATGTTATGATGGATGAGAAATATTAAGAAAAATAATATCAAGAGGGAGAATCTTGCGAGCGTTCCCCTAGAGGTAGTATTGATCTCTACACCCAGACGCACCACAATTCATCTGATGAACATCCTTCAGAGTCCTTCAGAGTTGGTGGCATTATAAATATCTAAACAATAACACATTACCATATTGTAATAACACAATTACTAGATACTTCATAAAAGGGTCATTGCTGTTTTGCAGCAAAACTTCTGTCACTCCATCATATTTTCTTCAGAATGTGTCAAATAGCTTGAATTATAGATGAAGATCTACTACATCACAGACATACAGAATAATGCATATTAAAAATATGCCTTTTTTTGGCGCATACAAGTGCTATAACCCGTCAAACGTTCTTGAAGGCTGCAGAACAGGAATGACACGACGCATTCAAGGATTCATCACAGCAAAGAAACCAATTACTGAAGCAATACTGAAACATGTGTCGACTGTGCACGTGAACGTTCATCCTCGTGTCTGTGACTCTTTATATTTCTGTCCCTGGAGCTCAGTTCAAACATCTTCCTCCATCGTTTCGTAACAAACTCTTTCAGGGTCCTGAAGCTGGTGGATTTTGATGAGGCTGGTTTTGGGCAGATTGCTGAAAGATAACAAACCACGGTTATCATTTGATCACTCCCGACTGTGTATTGACATGTGAATAAAGTCTTTGTCGAAGCATATGGAAGAACAACAGGAAAAGGATATGGCACCATGATAATTGAATTATCATTATTTAAATAATGTCACTTAAAAATGCATTAAAAAAAATATATAATTTAACAACATTTGACTACATTCACAATCAGTTTATTACTTTTAACAAGTATTTTTTTATAATAATAAAATTAATATATATATATATATATATATATATATATATATATATATATATATATATATATATATATATAAATAAATAAATAAATAAATGATCTGATGTCACACTTAAGCCTCCATGTAGGGAAACAAAGTGGAAGTTACACAACATGGAAAGGTTCAGGTAATGGAAAGGACAGCATGTGAACAGAGGCAATTGTTAAGAGCGCCACCTGGTGGTGAGGGGAGTGATGAAGATGAACTGTCGAAGGTGCTGCCGCTCTGACAGCTCCAGGAGGAGATCCAGAGAGATTCTGCGATTGTGCATATCCTCCAAAAAAAAAAGTGAAGTCTGATCATCATTTATTTATTTTTTTAATACAAAATGTGTGCGTTTCTGACGACTGTGCGCTCACCATGTAGACGTCGAACTCATCGAGGCATCTGAAGGGCGATTCGGTGATCTCCCACAGAGAGAGCATGAAGCAAACGGTGGAGAAGGAGCGTTCCCCCCCAGACAGCGACCTCATGTCACTCACACCATCGTCCTCTCGGCCCGGAGGCTTCACCTTTACGTGTGCCAGAACAGGTGTGTGTGTGTGTGTGTGTGTGTATTACTTGCATTGAGTTATTTTTTTTTTCTTCCTCCAATAAATAAAAAAATAAATAGTAGTGAATGTTGCAGGTTCCAGGTTTTTTGGGGCCTCATATTATTATGAATCGAAGCAGGAAAGACGAGGGATGATATGTGCACCTGAACCAGGGATGACTCCACTGCATCGTCACCCTGATTCCCTATCTTACTTTAAATTAAATGTCATTACCTTTAAGGTTTTTTTTTCACCAGCCTTTTAAACATTTTCTTTTATAATGATGTGATTTTATTTACTGCGATTAACCAGCTCATCAATTATATTTCAGATAAACAACAACACAAGAACCATAAAACAAAACACAGGAACAACAACCTAAAATTCCTATAAAAAAAAAATATTTAAAAACAAAACATTAAAATGCACGTACCGAGATTGAGAGTGTCTCATTGTTGTGATCGAAAACCATCGAGCCACAGCAGTTCATCTTTATCAGAAAGTTATTGAAGTATAACTTGCATCTGACAGAGAGTGACCTTTAGGAAGAAGAAATAATCAGACACAAGCAGGGCTTTCCACCGCCCGCTAAACACTGTACTCATGCGTTTACCGTTATTTACCTACGCATTGTTTTGTATCTGTCCTGCCTGTCCGACATGATGTTATCGAGTTGATCGATGAACCTCCGCAGATCTCTCACTTGGTTGGTTTTCTCCCTGTAGAGAGCGAGGGCCTCGGCGTACTCCCTAATGAGGGAGGAAGACGACATAACCTGAATTCTTCTGATTCCAGACTTCAGTGTTAAACGAGCAGCTAGTGATGGCCAACGGCAGATTGGATTGAAGTAGAAGAAGTTTAAAGTGGCAGAGGGCATCTCAATGGAGCTTGAATGCTCCTTTAACTGTTCCTCCAACCAAGAAAAACCCTAAGAAGTCTAAAAAAACAGTAAAGAAGCTAACAATGCTCGTTAGCTAGTTTGCTAGCTAGTTTGTTAGCTAGTTACTTTACAAATGTGTAGTTTACATGTGATGAACTCAAAATGTGATACTATATCAAATTAAAAGATTAAACAGTAAAATAATGCTTACACATTGAAGCACCAGTATTAGTAATACTTTTAGTTTTTATACTTTAAAAGTACATTTAGGTGATGATCCATGTGTACTTAAGTAACATTTTCAATACATGACTAACTTGTCATGCAGTATTCTTTCAGTGTGCATAAACAACTACAATATCTCTTTGTATTTGAACTAACTAAAGCTAAAATCTCTTTGACGTAACACCGCTGATCCTCACCTGACCACCTGCTCCTGCTCGCCGTGGTCGCTCTCGTGCACCTTGATTTTCTGCTTCAGCCGAGTGATTTCGATGTCGATGCTCCTGGTGCTGCCGGTCACCTGCTGCCGCTCGGGGCTGATCTCGGTGGCTTTGGCCACGTATTCCTGTCGTCAGATGTGAGGTGTGGGGACATTCTGACAACTCCAAATTACTCGGTAAATCCTCTCTGTGGTTCGGTTTCCTAACTGATGGCTGTCCGTGCAGCTTAAGACTGGGTTTAAATCGGTAGAACGCACTGTGGCTGTAAAGCCTCCTCTCCATGCATGAGGTAAAGAAAACCTCTAAATGTAATCTGTTAAACAAATCTAGTGCAGCTCTCGTTACCTGTAACTCTTCTGCCCTCTCGGCGAGGTCAATGCTCATCGCTCGGACGTTGTCTTGATGAGCCTTCAGGTTGGTTTCCAAAATCTGAAGAGTTCGTTCAAGTTTCGCACACTCAGCCTCCAGCTTCAGCTGCTCCTCCTTTGGGTCAACACACATCAGTAGTAAATGTCACTATCAAATAGCGTTGTCAACAACAACAACAACAACAACAACAACAACAAAAAAGCCTCCACAATTCAAACGCATTTAAAATCAGAGGACAGAAGTAACATCAAAACTACGGAAGACGAGTCTGCAGCATCTTTTGATTTCTGTAACTATTTTTAGCCTCTGAACAAAGTGATACAACAAAAGATCTACTGCACCTTCAACGCCTCCATGTCCTCAGAAAGCCGATCAATCTGTTCTCTAACCGCAGAGTACTTGGACTCTACGTCCTCTGCTGTGCGCCGGTGCTTGTCGAGATCCGCCTTCGCCTCGTGAACAAACTGCTTTTCGGCCTCCACCTTGGGTCGGTTCTCTTGGGCGACTTCTTCCTGCAAGACGCATGTTAAGACATCCGATTTACATGAGATTTATTTTGAGCGGGTTCGGTACAAATAAAGCCAAAATGATCACCAGGGAGCTGATGTCATCGATGTGCTCCTCGCCAGCAGTCTCCAGCTCAGTTATTGATGCCTTGACTTGATTCACAGAGACCTGCGTTGAAAATGTAAAAGAAAACTCAAATTAACCTTCAAAAATGTAGATCAATCATGCACAGCATCTATATACTGAATCATTCTCTCACAAAGAGAAGCAGAGAGAAAGCATCAACAGGAGAAGAATGAAAACCAGGTTCTGGTGCTCATCCCTCACCAGAGTGTTCTTCAGGGCCATGATGGTGTTGTTCAGATTGCTCTCCATGCTCACGATGTCCTCAGTCACAGAGGTCCCGTGGAGGTGAAACCTGGACAGCTGAGCCTGGTGATTCTCCAGGTCTGACTCCAACATACTGTGACAGGAAGCATCGATAAAAATAACAACTCTGCATAAATTGACCACATTTGAGCAGTGGGCTTAGCTTAGCATAAAGACTGGAAGCGGGTGGAAACAGCTAGCCTGGCTTAGATTAAACAAACAAGATAGGATATGTTAATGAGCAAAGCTTTAAAAAAAAAAAAGTGCTGGTGGGTGAATTTCATTACCTCTGGATAGAGCCAGGCTAGCAGTTCCCCCCCATTTCCATCCGTTATGCTAAGCTAAGCTAAGCTATTTACTGAACAGACACAAGAGTGTTATCAAATTTCTCGTCTAACTCTCGGCAAGGAAACAAGACTTTTCCTTCCCTCAAACTACCATTAAATATCATCATCTTTTTTTTTTTTTTACACCTTATCTCGGTCTCGAGATCCCCGCCGAGATACTTGGGCATGCTGAAGTCGGAGGTGTAATAACGGTTTGAGAACACCTGATCTCCCTCAGCGGTGAAGGCTTCACGGCAGTTTTTAGGAGGCCGACCTTGCTGCATGACCCTCCTCGCTTTGTCTTTTTCCTTTGATTCAACACAAAAAAAAACAACCACAGGTCAGATACTTCACCCGACGATCGGCATGAACGGGCACGAGAGCGCGCGCTCACTTTGATAATGAGAATGGATTCTATCCCCCTCATGTCAATCAGGCAGTTGATGATGACCGGGCTCGGCGCCGCGATTATGTCCAGCACGGACGGATATTCTGGATGATCCGCTTTCCTGCAAAAACAGAGGAAGGAAATCAAAATGTAAAAACGTGTCGGTACAAGAGTCTAGCGGATCTGAAATTCTGCCGCTGCCGCTCACCGTCCTTGAATGTTGTAAACTTTTTCAGAGAAAGGGCCGACGATGATCTGCGGCCTGTTGCCCTTCGGATAGTGGCGACACATCAGCTCCTGGAGGGCCGCCTCGTCCTTGTAGTTGTCGCAGCAGAAAGCTTTCATGAAGCTCCGCAGACAGCACTCCACGGCCACCGCCAGCATGGGATCCTTCAAACTGATGCACGCCCCTGAGAGCACGCGCACACACACACACACACACACACACACACACACACACACACACACACACACACACACACACACACACACACACACACACACACACACACACACACACACACACACACACACACACACACACACACACACACACACACACACACACACACACACACACACACACACACACACACACACACACACACACACACACACACACTTAACTGAATTTACTGCTTCCCACTGAAACGTAGGAACTGAGAGTAAATCTTCTGTGTTGCCAGTTTTTTGTTGTTGTTTTTTTTTAAAAAAAAGATAGGAGGACAGAATGATACTTTTACAGATGATATCGCAAATTAATAACATTTTGGGAAATGCATTTATTAGCTGACTTGGCAGGAGTTACAGTGAGCATGGCTCTGTCCACTCAAGGAAGTTTCCGCTCCCGGGCCAAAGAAATTCTACATGTACTAGTACAACGTGTCCCTTTCATTCAGTAATCGACCGCTTATGAATCAAAAAAGCTTGGAGCAGAACCCTTCCTAATGAAATGCGGTTTAAATAATTGGCTCAGTGATATTTTGGGTCTTTTCATACATGACAACATGTGAAAGTTTGATTCAACTTTCCTCCCATGACACTTTGTGCTCATTTAAAATCGTATAACGGGAAGAAAAAAAAAATAATAATTGTAATTTCCCCTGAGAAACGTAGCCTCCTTGAAGCTTATGATAAACTGCCAAAAACAAGGCTTGGTGTTCTTCGGTCCAACTTATGTCGACTCCAACAACGAGAAACAGTCATAAAAACATTAATAATAACAACATTGAGGAAATGGCGCGGCTGTCGGTTTCATATCTTTATATTCGAACGACAAATATCAATTACACTGTTCTCTAGACGAGAAATTAATCCGTTGATCCGTTATGCCGCTGGTTAATTAGTGAGCTTTAGAGGTTCTGGGGAGGCAGATTCTGTCACCTTTAGACAGAGCCATGCTAGCTGTTTCCTGTCTTTATGCTAAGCTACGCTAAAGGGCCGTTGGCTCCACCTTTAAGTGGATTCGACTTTAACTCTTGTTGAGAAAGCAAATTCATTTATTTCCCACAGTGCTAATCATTTGCTATTTCATATGTAAAAGTATAATGTTGTCCTACTTTCTTTAAGAAGCTGCCATAAGAATAATTTTAGAGGTGCTGGTGGGCAGATTTGGTTA